>NC_084735.1:33117246-33219746 GCF_033978785.1 Entelurus aequoreus
CAGGCCAGCCGGGAGACATAGTCTTCCCAACGTGTCCTGGGTCTTCCCCGTGGCCTCTTACCGGTCGGGACGTACCCTAAACACCTCCCTAGGGAGGCGTTCGGGTGGCATCCTGATCAGATGCCCGAACCACCTCACCTGGCTCCTCTCGATGTAGAGGAGTAGCGGCTTTACTTTGAATTCCTCCCGGATGGCAGAGCTTCTCACCCTATCTCTAAGGGAGAGCCCACCACCCGGCGGAGGAAACTCATTTTGGTCGCTTGTACCCGTGATCTTGTCCTGTCGGTCATAACCCAAAGCTCATGACCATAGGTAAGGATGGGAACGTAGATCGACCAGTAAATTGAGATCTTTGCCTTCCGGCTCAGCTACTTCTTCACCACAACCAGGGGTCGGCAACCCGCGGCTCCGGAGCCGCATGCGGCTCCTTGACCACTCTGATGCGGCTCAGCTACATACATACGTGTCATCACGCTCTGATGTTCGGGAGTCTCCGGGAATAATGAGAGGGTTGGCAAGTATGACGCTATCAAGCGACATTCATTCAAAACTCGCGGGCTGCACCAACATCAAATTTCCACATTAAAGTGCGTGCCTGTGCGTGTGTCGGAGACCCCTGGTTAACATAGCACAAAGCATGTAAGCTTTGTATGCGGTGTTTTTCATTTTAAATTTTAAAAATTTTTTTGTGGCTCCCATTACTTTCTTTATTTGTGAAACTTGCCAAAATGGCTCTTTGAGTGGTAAAGGTTGCCGACCCCTGACCACAACGGATCGATACAGCGTCCGCCTGTCGATCTCACGATCCACTCTTCCCTCACTCGTGAACAAGACTCCGAGGTACTTGAACTCCTCCACTTGGGGCCAGGGTCTCCTCCGCAACCCGGAGAAGGCACTCCACCCTTTTTCCGGGCGAGAACCATGGACCCGGACTTGGAGGTGCTGATTCTCATCCCAGTCGCTTCACACTCGGCTGCGAAACCGATCCAGTGAGAGCTGAAAATCCTGGCCAGATGAAGCCATCAGGACCAAGTCATCTGCAAAAAGCAGAGACCTAATCCTGCAGCCACCAAACAAACAAATATAAAATAATGCGATATATAATATCTTTAAAGTCCAGATATTATGTAGACTACCTAATTACATTTAACATAATATAATACAATGTAATGTAATATAACATAATATATTGTAATTATATTGTACAATATAATAAAATATCATTGATTATAAAAAATGGTGATTGCATTATACTTGTATAGTGCTTTTCTACCTTCAAGGTACTCAAAGTGTTTTGACACTATATTTCACATTCACCCATTCATCATACTTGCCAACCCTCCCAAATTTTCCGGAGACTCCCGAAATTCAGAGCCTTTCCCGAAAACCTCCCGGGACAAATATTCTGCCGAAAATCTCCCGATTTTCAGCCGGAGCTGGGGGGGGCGTGGCCTCCAGCTCCATGCGGACCTGAGTGAGGACAGCCTTTTTTCACGTCTGCTTTCCCACGATATAAACAGCGTGCCTGCCCAATCACGTTATTCCATACGAGGTGTCCGGCATACCGCAGATGAGCATGGTGCAGATGGAGAAGATCTTCTCGGCGTCCATGTTGGCGCACACATTGCCAAAGCCGACGCTGGTCAGGCTGCTGAGGGTGAAGTAGAGGGCGGCGATGTACGAGCTGCGCACCGACGGGCCGCCGACCGTGTTGTTGACGTATAGGGCATCTCCTGGCGTTTGCCCAGCTCATGGAGCCATCCTTGGGGAAGAGACGGGAGGACAACAGGGTGACAAGAACTAAATCATCCAGACTAGAGATGAATTGTATTATTATGTTTATCTTACCAAAAAATTAATATATTTATTAATTTAAAAAAATAAAAAAAATAAAAAAAATGTTTTACTATATTTGCAAAAATCATCAAATTAATTGTATTTTTATTTGTATTTTTTCTGACTCCTTATTACATCCAGCCATAGAATTATACATTAAAATAAACATATTTGAAATAATTAATTTTAAATTATCATAATAATTCATTTAAAATGACCATATTTAATTATTAAAATAAGTGCTTGTTTATCAACAACTTTAGCATTTTATTCATTACATTTTGAAGCTCTCAGAAGCCATGTTATGTTATGTTCCTTAAGATTTATTTATGCAAGTTTGAAGTATCAATTATCTAAATACAGTTTTGTTTGCACATTTTCAGGATGTAGATATATATATATATATATATATATATATATATAATATATATTATATATATATATTATATATAATATTATATATATATATATATATATATATATATATATATATATATATATAATATATATATATACTATATATCTCCTCCCCTCTTAACCACTCCCCCCCCCCTCTCCGCTCCCAACCACGCCCCCGCCCACCCCCCGAAATCGGAGGTCTCAAGGTTGGCAAGTATTCTATTCATACACACATTCACACACTGTCGGCGGGAGCTGCCATGCAAGGCTCTAACCCCAACCCATCAGGAGCAAGGGTGAAGTTTCTTGCCCAAGGACACAACAGAGGTGACTAGGATGGCGGAAGCTGGGATGGAATATACAGTATATAGTATAAAAGTCTAAAGTCAAGATATGTAGACTATATAATATAATGTAAATTAATATAATGTATTAGATTATACTGTGTAATATAATATATTATATATAAAGTCTGGATATTTTGTAGATTACCAAACTACTGTTTAAATTGTTGTATTTATTTGTATTTAGTTTTTCCTATTACTGCCGTGTTGCATTACCAAGATATTTTTCAATAAAAGTGTCCTTCACTACACATTTTTCCCTATTATAATGATTTCTTCTTCACTGATTGGCTGGAAGAAATCAGGTGCTTGTCTCACAGGGAGGCATATTGGCTCCATTTTATACATGACCAAGAACTGTTTAGTTCCTTGCCAAAGCACCGACATCTTACTCTGTTTTGGCAAATAATCGATGCACTTTTTTTTCTCTGGGACCAGGAATTGCTCAGTAAATAATGAGTTTTAAAAAGAAAGAGTTAAGTCATAATCCAATTTAACCTCTTGGATATTCATTCCACATGTTGATGTCAAAAGTCCGAATTTAAACAGATTCAAAATGTTCACATTGTGTTAAGGTGGAGCTTTAAGTCCATGGCTTTCCTCCACATGCAAGTGTGAGGAAGTTTGTCCTGACTTGCACATCGATAGTTGCCTCGCTGCAGTAATCAGATTAGCCGGAGGAGGCTGTGCTAAACTCATCATGCTGCCTGCAAGCCTCTTAGTGACATGACTAACGGTGCTGTCGGAGATCACGGCAAAGTGAGGTTGGTGCCGCTCAGCTAAGAAGCGCCGTGTGCCAAAGTGCGGGCATCAGGAGTAGCCTTCGACACTTTTGAACTCAACTTCACCTGTACGAACTCCATGTGTCCTTTATAGTCCAAGGCAACCAAGGTGGCGTACGACAGATGGCATATTGGTGTTTGGTTGCATGACTTTTAAAGAACATCCTTCCAGGAATTCTTTACTTTTTAAGAGGTAAATTCTTGTCACCAGGAATTAATCAAAGGGCCCGTGGGCGGGGCCATGGAGAGGCTTGGACATTTGTCTCTTTAGTAGGGTCAAGTAGGGTCAAATAAATGTCTTGCCCCCTCAAATCATAATGTTTGAAGTTGAGAAAGTACATTTTAATATACAAAAGGTATTTATGACAAGTTGACAAAATTATTCGCAATAGCGGAGAAATTCACTGAAAAAGGGACACGCTACAACACTTGTATGATGTCATCTTCCCTCTTGTCTGTCCATCACCTGTGTCAGAGGCTACACTAGTCCATGCGCACACAGACACACACACCCCTCCCCTCAGCCCTCAGTAAACCTGCGTCCACAAATAAAAACGAGACTAAAAGTGGTCAGAAACCAAATCCAATCATATTTAATTTCGTCTTGTAAATGGGTGGGACACGTTTTTGAATAACTCCAATCACGGTTCTTTACGGACAAGCTTCACAGTGTCTTGGCTGGATGAGCGCGTATCGGACGCCTCGGTCTCCTTGGACGTATCCTCGCTCATCCATGCGGACTGGACACTGGCCGAGAGTTGGTGGTCGGCCGAGGGTAGAGTCTTTGTTGCTTTGTTGGGTCTGCTCCTGTCTCTGGCCATGATCCCCCCACCCCAGCAGACGATGGCGTGGAACACCGCAGGGGCCACCACAGTGTACAGTATATGTTTTTTTTGTGTTGTTTTTTTTTGTTTTACTTTTGTGGCTGTGTGTAGAAGTGGCTGGTTGCATCAGCTCTGCTCTTTTAATGTTTTTAATGTCCTTTGGGTTCTTTGATGTTTCCCTCTTACACACGTGCTCATGTGTGCTATGGCTATGAGTTTTTTTCCCCCTTGGCCTCAGTCTGGACCCCCTCTCCAGGGCCCAGGCTTAGACTGAATTTTTTTTTTCTCACATCCCCCCTCTCCCCAGCGTTTACTTGTTTCTCACCTTTTTTGTAAGGGGTGCCGGAAGTTGGCAGACCCGTCAGCGATCTTGTTCTGTCATCCCTGTAATGTTTGTCTGCTCTTGAATGGTATTGTGCTGAAAATCTTAATTTCCTCTAGGGGATTATTCAAGTATTTCTGATTGTAATTCTGATTCTGATTTAATAGCGTACAATATGAGAGAGGGTGGGGGTTAGCGAAGAATAATTTTCCTTCTGAGAGGAGGAAGTTGAAATTCTTACCCACAAAAGTGTGGATTTTAACATGTTTTATCAATATGATAATATGTGAACACCTGGGATGAAGTGAAGAAGACACATTTTATTTTTGATGTTTTATGATGCCATCAGCAGGCGAGCTATTAATCGGGACATGGACACAACTGTAAGTTAAATCTGTGTATTTGCTGCTTCGTCGAAAAGAGCTGTCAGTTGCTATTACCGTTTAAACGGTGATGAAAACAAATATGTAGGCTACCATTGTTGGCGTCAATGTGGACTTCCTCACGCTGTAAGTGTCTACATGCTTCATGGTCAGAGAACACAATGAAATAAATATAATTTAAAAGAACAGGGGAACTGTAAAACACAACTTGCAAAAAAACATTACGATGTCAAGAGTGTAGGCAGTGTTTTTAGGTTTATTTGTCTATGAGAATGAGTGTAGAATGCAGAAAGTTTGAGGCATGATGCAACCGACCTGATGATAAACTAGTTTAAGAAGAATGTTTTTGTATTATTCATTAAACTGCTTTACCTTTTAATTTTGTAAATATTGACTATAGTGTGTGAAGTCCTAAAGGTTAAATTAAGTTTAAGAATTAGGCCATCATGTTAAGATAAATGTTGTGATACTTTATTTTATTTATTTTACTTTCATTTTTCAGTTTCCCTCCTGAGAGATTGCCACCTTATTGTGGTTAGGAGGTACCAGCAGGAGTTTAGTCGTCAGGTGTGAATGTAGAGGCCTGACAAAATGCATTTCTCTTCTCTGGGTTGGAGTTGGACAGATAGTGTCTGGTTTACAGTTTTTTCCATTTGCTTACACACAATTTTACTGACTGTGTGTCTTTTTTCGAAAGATATACACACTTTTCCAAACACCACATTCAATTGTCTTAATTCCTAGATTATTTGCAAAATGACACACTTCGGTCAAAAGACATGCCCATTCATCAAAATATAGCAAGCATTTGTAAAATTGCAGTTTTATTTTCATCTCATTCACACAGACTTCAAATGATAAGACACTATTGGAGTGAGTTACCCAGAACAGTGATAAATACAAAACACATTTGTAAAAAAAACTATTTTACTATTAGAAATCACATGTTTGGGGCATTTTGCACTACCTTTTGAGTATATGTGATAAATGATTACTGTAACTTGACAAAACATATTGGCAAATCCAAAGCAATCGTCATTGTTTACTTTGAAGTGGGCCTGTACGTAAGGACCTAAATCTTTTCAAGAACTGCTCAACAATGATGCTGCAAACTGAAAATATGTATTTTTACCAAAGTCAGGTAAACATATCACAGTAGTCAACAATGATATGCAGTACAAATTCAAATATGAGACGAATAAAAAGGTTTGAAAAAATATCTGGAGATAAATAAAAATGACAGCATAGAGTATAGGCTACATGTGCAGACTTAGGCAACAGCAACTCTATGAAAGAACATAGTCAAAAGCCTCAGTTACTGTTTCTAATCATCACCTGCCCGTCTAGCTGGATCAGGCCATAGTGTCTCATCCACATCACATGTGCAAGATGGGAAGGTGTGTGTAAAGCATTGTGTGTAATATTTCACAAAAACTGTGAAGCAGAGTCTATGCCTAATAATAGGCTAATCTGCACAGTGGTTTTGCTTACTGTGTGTAGACTTTGTTAACTGTGTGAACATTTAACATTTAGTGTGTAAGCAATTGGAAAAAACTGTATTAAAGGTTTGCATTTACTCAAACATGTGCAAACTTGATAAGCTGATAGCACACACAAAACTAATCTACTAAACATATGCAAAGTGGACTGCATCTCTTAAGTGAACAGAATAAGGGGTGCAATACATTTTGCATCTCTGTCTCCATTAATATGCAAAATATACACTGATC
This sequence comes from Entelurus aequoreus, assembly GCF_033978785.1. Lineage (NCBI taxonomy): Eukaryota > Metazoa > Chordata > Actinopteri > Syngnathiformes > Syngnathidae > Entelurus > Entelurus aequoreus. Next base: position 33,123,867 of record NC_084735.1, read on the forward strand.
ATCAAAATACTGGGAGAAGAAAATGGCAATATAACTATTTAGCATGCACAATGTGATTTATCAAAACTCATCACCAATTTGCAATCCCTATATTATGTTTTATTTAGTAACTGTGTAAACTGAGAGTTCCACACGGCTGCAGGATCAGCGCTCGTGCTGCACACACACCCCATGGACAGATGACAATCCTCCGTCATACGTGTACCTTTCAACATATTTGGATGGTCAGGAAAAATATATACATATTAGACATATCGTCTATTTAGCAACATAATTGTATAGCTGCTAGAGGACTTAAGGGATGATTAAAACTAATTCAATTGATGTGTTTTGGTTTCCTTTAGTATTTTTGAAAAAAAATTTCACATAAAAATTACTCATATGAAAAAAAACCTACTTGAAGTATGCATTGTTGAGTATTGAGCGGAGAAAGTGCAGCCTCTCTCCCATGCACCTTCAGCAATAAAAGGGGAAAAAAAGGATGTCAGTGTAGATGCACTGCACAACTGCTTCTAAAATGCCCATAAAAAGTGGTAGATGTCTCCTGCATATTTGAATGAATGTGCAGTGTCTCCGTGGTGATGCCCCATACACTCAAAATCCTCATTTAAATAAGGCGGTCTACACCACTTTACAAATCACACGCAATACGCCCACTAATAGCACACACTATTTATAGATAAATCACGCTGTTTAGCGCGTGGTATTTGGATCTCAGTAAATCAGGCCCATACTGTAGCCAACAACCAAACTCTATGAAGAGGGCAATGCTACTTCTGTATTAGCACAGACAACTCGTGCTGGAGCGTGATAGAGCAGCGCGTGCACATGATGCCCCCTTCACATTTCTGACTGTCCCCTCATACATGCCTCCTCCTTAGTGACCTTACTTGATTGCTCAAGTGAAATAACAAGACAGTAACATCATGTATGTCTTTCAGGTGCACAAGAACTGCACTAGAAGTTCAGGAAGCCAGGCTGTGTATCAACAACGCAGATAAACAGTACATCTTATCAACATGTTTAACACAGCGTGCAAAACTGTGTCAAGATTCTCATTCAACCTTAACCGACACAGTCCAAGGTCTCTGTTACTATCACAGAAATGCATACCCAAGCTTCTTTCTGTAGTTCAAGTAAATCTCTAAACTATATCTGTGGCTCCCTCCAGTGGCTGGTAGTACGCTTTCAGTGCTTTTTAGGATGGGATGGAATAGATAGACCAGGGGTGTCAAACTCTTTGTAGCTCAGCTTACGTGGCCCGGACGGGTAAAATCATGGCATAATAACTTAAAAATACAACTATGGCAACTTCAGATTGTTTTTTGTTTTACTTTGGCCCAAAATAGAACAATCACATTCCGAAATTGTACATATCACAAATAATCCTCTTGATTAAAAAAAAAACCTTCAAGTTAGTTGAAAATTCTCAGGAAAAAATTGGTGCAGATTCAAAAACACCATGAAAAACACAATAAACTTAGACTTAATCTCAGTGCATCTACAAAGCAGTTAAACTTTTAAGTCACAGCCCATCTACGATTGAACAAAAAACTAAATAAAGCGTAAAGAAAAAGTCTTCTATGCATTAACTACCTTATTTGTCATTTTCACTGTTCATTTTTTTTTATTTGCACAGAAGAAAATAATTTTCACAGAACTATTTCAATGTGCAGTGTCTCATGCAGCATTTTTGCTGTATAACATATTTTCATTTTCTCCTCCCAGTATTGTTGGCGTTTTGTTGATCAGCATATATTTTGCCCCTTAATGAAGACAGATGTAAGGTGCCCCTTGTTCTGCTCACTTAACAGACACAATCCACTTTGTACACGTTTAGTAGATCAGCTTCGCGTGTGCTATCAGGTTTGCACATTTTTAGTATACGCAAACCTTGAGTAGATCAGGCCCTAAATGTACAGCGGAAAGTAGGGGTGTAGGAAGCAGTGTCGACAACGCTGTGCGTACTTCCTGAATGTTTCAAATCACACAGTGCTTGTCCATTGCCTTCTTTGGACTCACAACGAGCTAGCAAAACTAGTAAAAATGCTAAAAAAAAAAAGAAGGGTTGAAAACACTTAAAAAACACACAAAGTAGCACAGTAGATAACAGCAACGCTGCTCTCCTGACTGAATGAGCACGGAGGTCGATGAGCATGCTCACGATGGATGTGCTGCCGGGAACAAAATGGCTGCACCAAAGCATATTTTTATTCGTTATGTGATTCCTAAATTGAAAAGTTTGTATAATGAGAGGTTCGTAAATTGAAAAGCGCATACATAGAGGGGTTCTTAAATGAAGGTTCCACTATAGTTTTATTTTGCATAAAGTCTAGTCAAGGAGTGCTACGTTTCATTGAAAGACACATGAACTGTAGGGTATGCAGAAATGGCACCGCTGAGCTCTGTCTCTCTTATGTCCTTTGTGTTTGTGGGGAGGCGTGGCTGGCAGACCGACAGCGAGGCAGGGCACGCCGGGGCCGACTCCAAGATGGCGGCGAGGAGGCGTGGCCGGCGGGCCAGCGGCGAGGCGGGGCGCGCCGGGATCGACGCCGAGATGGATGTCAGGTGTGTGGATCGCCCACCTGGGCACAATTATATAATCTCCTCCGAGTATGTAAAAGGGCGGCAGCCAAGAACGACGGGGCAGAAGGAGGTGGAGAACCAGCAGTGGATGCAGCGCGGAAGAGACAGAGAGCGAGAGGCAGACGAAGGCGATGACGCGGCAGACTGAAAAGCGTACAGAAGAGGGAGCAGCGAAGAGAAGCTGAAAAGCGACCCAACGTGGACTGAAGGTTTATTGAAAGAACAAAACAAAGTCAAATTCGCTCAACGTAATGTCTATCCTTGGTGGTCCATGGAACCCAGACGACAGCGAGAGTCTGTCACCGTGTTCTTTTATGTTTTTTCATTCGTTTTTGCCTTTTTTGTGGACCTTTTTAAAAGCTTGCGCTGCGACCACGTGGTTTTGAGGTGCACCTGAAAGGGTGGAAAGCTGATCACAGCACAGTAGCTCCTAAGATTGTCCTCATTTGACAATTGAGCTCCTGTGTGTCAAACAATTTTCTTTGTGGTGTCAATAAAGTTTTTCTTAAAAACTAATTGCATAACACTGAAACTGTAGGGCTTTTAAAATAGCAATTATGTCTAAGTCCAAACCAATTATGGGACATTGTAAGTCACCGTTTTAAGTTCTTCATTAAAAATGTCTAGCGCATAGCAAATGTGACCAGGAAAGAAGTTACAGTAATGCCTAAATGAGCAAAATACTGTAAATATTATGTTATTATTAATGTGCATGTTACTACATTACATAAATACTTACAGCATGCATATAAAATATAATTTTTGAGCGCATTATTAGGATTGTTAGCTGCCTCTTACTAGCAGGATTACTATTTAGAATGCACAGAAAAGGAAAAGACGTGTGTTTTTGTCTCACATATGGATCGTGGATGATGGGATACGTTGTAAAAAAAAAAAGTGCAGTTCCTCTTTTTAAATGCAACACAATTTTAATTCTAATGCAGCTGAGATAGGCTCCAGCACTCCCCGCGACCCCAAAAAGGGACAAGCGGTAGAAAATGGATGGATGGATGGTTTGCTTTTAGCGGTTACAACATTAATAGGCACGTGGAGCTCACAGTATAAGATAAGATTGTGTCATGTTCTGCAGAAGAAGAATAGTTGGCCTATCACAAACATTATCACGCAAACATTCAATCAGGAGCATTTTCTGGTTATCCGGGAACAAACGTCGATTGCCATTAATGAGGACTGCCTCTGCTGATACCAAAACATGGCGGATTGTAAAATTGTGCCGTCACGTGTCCGAGAGAGAGAGAAAACTTGTTTGCCATAGACTATTCAGATTCACAAGGTTTTTATTACTGCTATCACTCATGTAAAAAAAAAAATGTCTTACAGACCTTGCATCATCGCCAAACACTTGACCGTGATCTATGTTGCAGTACCCCCTAACCCATCCAAGTTAAGGATATATAGTTGTGTCTTGTTATGTCTCACCTATTGCACAAAAGGAAACGCTACAGTACATGTTACATTTTCTCATCACAACATTGCTGCTTTATCAATGAAAGCCAAAGCAGTGTCACAACTTTGCTTTGTTAGAATGTGATTAGATTGTCACTGCTTGCTTTAGTGGGAGGGGATGCTCCATTGCCCCACTTGATGATGTCACTGTGATGTAAGCGTGCTTATCTCTTACATGGGTTCTTTTGGATGATGATTACGCTCGGCTAAATTGTAAGTTAGTAAAGCATCCTTGAGCACAAACATGTGGTCGGATGTGTTTTGAAAAATAGAAACATTGTTTTAAAGAATGACTTCCCGTCCATATGTGTGTGTATGATTGCATAATGCATAATGTCTTGCATAATTTCAACGCTCAATAAAAAATGTATATGTAAGAAAAGTGGTGTCATATTAAAAAATAGCGAGTGGAAAAGGTAGATAAATTGCAGTCATGAAACTTAATGAATTGACATGCATTAATTTGGAATCTGAATATAATTACATTAATTACTTATTCATAAAAAAAATATATAACTGACAATACAGTACATATAATTAAATAGAAATGTAATATTTATGAAATGTTTAACATTTTACTTAAACTTGTGTGAATGTGAGTGTGAATGTTGTCTGTCTATCTGTGTTGGCCCTGCGATGAGGTGGCCACTTGTCCAGGGTGTACCCCGCCTTCCGCCCGATTGTAGCTGAGATAGGCTCCAGCACCCCCGCGACCCCGAAGGGAATAAGCGGTAGAAAATGGATGCATGGATGGATGATTAATAAATAAATTGTATTTTAGTGACTCAGACTCATGCTCATTTTCTTAATGACTGTATACTTTTTTATTAGATATTAATTGCAGAAAAATGTCGAAATACATTATCAATTATCAATGAAAACATAATTAATAAGTTCATATACAATATGAATTAAACATATCAATTACACATTTAGCATTTTGCTTAAACGTGACTCATATATAATATAATAATATTTTAGTGACTGAGACTTATGCTCACCTTCTTTATTACTGTATATATTTTTTTAATTAATTAATTATTAATTATTTGCCTAAATACCCTTTATTACTACTGTACCTTGCAGCATTAAAAACTATTCCATATCAAATGCACATGATTAATAGTAGAAATTGTTTTTTTTTTCTCTTTTCACAAATGTTATGGCATCATTTAATGAAATGTGTTTTAGTATTCTACTACCATATATATATATATATTTAAAAAAAAAATTAAGTACAGTATGTGGTAGTTTCCTATGTCTTGTGTCTGTGATACACTGTAAGAGGTGGAGCAAATTAGGGAGGAGCAGAGGTCATCTTGGCACATAAATACTTGTTGCTGTCTCACATATAGAACCATAGTTTGTTCACAGTCCAAAATGTCTTCTGCTGACATGCTGCTGGTCATTGGTGGATTCACGCTAATTTTCTTCTTGCTTAAAACGGGATGGAAATGCTGGCGTGGCTTCAGAGAGTTCATTTGGTCAGAGTTTTGGCGAGTGGATCTTAGGACTTACGGGCAATGGGCAGGTAATGTTTAACATTTTGCGTGTTTATTTGCACAAATCTAAGCATGGCGCTAAGGTTCTTGTAGTTTATTATTGTCCAAATGGGATATGTTACAGTGTGTGCTACTTATATACTTGTTCAAACCCTGATTGATGATGTTGCCTGAAAACCAAACTGGAGCTACAAAAATTGTCAGCTTCAATGTTAAAATCAAATTTATAACAGAAATGTGGCATTTTTCCACCAATAAGCACACATCTGATGATGAAAGTCATGTCATTTTGTCTTTTAGTACTTACTTTATTTCATGTTTTTGTTGCAAGTTGCAGACATTTGACTGCTTAGATCAGGGGTTTCCAAAGTGTAGTCCAGGGGCCATTTGCGACCCGCGGTACATTGTTGGCATAAAACGAAACAAAATAAAACAGCAAAGATGGAAACATAGAGAAAAACAACCAGGGAGGTGAAGCTCTGAGAGAAACAAGGTATAATGGGATGGGTACCTGTCTAATTTGGGACAGTCAGTCAGTGTGCAGTCTGAAGAGTGCAATTCCGAATTTTTCATATCCGACCCTGGCCTCTTTTGTATGTGGATATAAATCGGATGAATACGTGGTGCATCCTCAATGTGAACGCTCCCGCGTTCAAAAAGTGAAAAGTGTCATAATTATTTGCCAAAATAGACGGTTACAAAATGAATAGTTGACAACGGAGCAGAAAACAGGTGAGAATAAAAGGTTTTAGGAAATCACATGAAAGTGTCACCACTCCTGTCACCGACGGCTTGCCCACAGACACGCTCTTCGAGCAAACATCGAAGCAAATGATCACGTAAAACAGGCATACGTGTCTTCTTTCTTCTTAATCTTCTACGTGCAATAATTTGGTTCAGAAAATGCTTCCGTTGATTGCACAAAATCCTTGAAATTGCCAGGAATGCGGCAGTACTGAAACCGACAAGAGATGAAGACATTTTTACTTCCAAAAACGCCGCAGTGCTTGCGACGTCATGCACGGTGGCTTCCCATTTGGCCGCAGGTGCACAGTACCTAGGCTCAAAACTAAAAAGCACAGGTGTAGTTTTGTCCCTGCAGCCATCATAAAGTATATCTCAAGAGAACTAGGTGATCCTCTGACAGGGGTTTGTGGCGGTGTTGATGCTGATGTTGATACTGATGTTGATGATGGTGATGACGATATCATGAAGAGTGCCACATATGCACTTTATGCCATGCACTTTGAAGGTAACTAAATGCACTTCATGAGGCAGCATAGAATGATGATGGGGATAATGACAATTTGTATAGCTAGTTTATTGTTTTTTTATTCATCTTTTGTACTGTTTTGCATGAATGTCTCTCACTGCAAGCCAAATTTACCTGCGGGTAGAAAAAAAAATAATGTAAAAAATCTACTGGTAATCTAATCTAATCTAATCTAATCATGTCCGCCTGCGGGTCAGATTGCATTCACATTAGAAATTTAAAAAAAAATGTATAATGTGAACAGCCACTAAAAAGATCGGATTTGACAAAAAAGTCAAAATTGAACATCAGACCCTGCAGTGTGGACCATGGCATTATTCTTGCTTTGTTGGCATGGAAAATTGTAACATTACCAAAGAGGCACTCCGACTGAGGCTACTCTGAGCGCTTTACTGCTTGTTTCCTTGCCAAGTGCTTTAGCCCGTGCAGAGGCTGCAACCAGACGATTTGATTTGACATTAACTGGTACCCAGTAAGGGCAACAGCGTGGAACAGGGGTTAGTGCATGTGCCTCACAATATGAAGGTCCTGGGTTCGATCCCCGGGACTGGGGTCTTTCTGTGTGGAGTTTGCATGTTCTCCCTGTGACTGCGTGGGTTCCCTCCGGGTACTCCGGCTTCCTCCCACCTCCAAAGACTTGCACCTGGGGATAGGTTGCTAGGCAACACTAAATTGGCCGTAGTGTGTGAATGTGAGTGTGAATGTTGTCTATCTGTGTTGGCCCTGCGATGAGTCTAATGTCTTTTGTTCATTTGTTGTTGTACGCGTTCCCAGCTGGATATCAGGTCCTACCTGTGACTCCTTAATTAGCGCAGTGGCAGCGACACCCGGAGAACATTTGTTAGAAATGTAATGCAATGGTTTGCCAGCAATTTTCTGTGAGTTTAAAATGAATATTTTCACAGTCCTGTGGGCGCAATCCTTCATAACCTGGGTTAGATTGCGAGCGTGCCTGTTTCTGTTTGTCAATAATAACGCTTGCAGAAATATTTATTATGCTACATGACTTTCTACAGCCTGTATAATGTCTTTAAAGTAAGTGGGATATATTTATTCTTGCCCATGGGACAATCAACTCCAGAGAAATGTTATAAGGCGAGTACCAGCACAGTACCATGGCTCATTGAGATGTGGCGGAGGTGTGGTCCTAATGTACATTTTTGCTTATTTTTTCTTGTTGTCTTCTTAAACAAGCAACCTGTATTAAAATTTGGTAGAGTACAATATTTTTTAGTAAAAGCCCTGGTTTAGATGAATGAAACCGTATGTTTTCCCTCAGTAAAAACAGTTATGCGTCATCTTTGTGCTTCCTCCTACAGTTGTCACAGGAGCCACATCTGGAATAGGTAAAGCTTATGCCTTAGAGGTGAGTCTCCTAAATAGTACACAAAGTTGTTGGAAAAGTCCAGCACTACGTTTCATCATTTAATGGTCTTGTTTCATGTGCTCTTGTCTTCAGTTGGCACAAAGAGGCCTGAATGTCGTTTTAGTGAGCAGATGTGACGAGAAGCTTCGACAGGTGGCCAAAGAGATTGGTGAGAAGGCGTCACAAGGGCCAAAAAATCCTGCCAATAATTTTGAAAATACATATTAGTATTGTATTGGCTCTGAAAATAAAATTTGGTAGACAAAACATATGGCAGGATTCTGGCCCCCATTACTGTATATCACCATTGTAATCATTAACCTAATAACATTTTAAATCTTTCTGTCAGAGGGTCAGTATGGACAAAAAACTTGCACCATTCGAGTGGACTTCACACACAAACACAACATTTATCCTTTCATTGCCAAACAACTACAAGACATGGACATCGGAATACTAGGTAAGGAAAGAGCAGCTATTATGAATCATAACAAATGTAGTTCTGTGCGATAACATAAGCATCACCTGTAACATTCTAAAGATGGACGTGATTGAATAATGTTCATATCAGTCTTCTGTACACGAGCATGGTGAAGTTATGTGCTCGTGGCCTAGCATGTAATGTTACGTTATATGTTATGTTACTGTTTTTGTTATGTTATATGTTGTTACTGTATATGTTATCTGTTATATGTAATGTTATGTTACTGTATATGTTATGTTACTGTATGCTATGTTACTGTATATGTTATGTTACTGTATGTTATATTATATGTTATGTTATGTTACTGTATATGTTATGTTACTGTATGTTATATTATATGTTATGTTATGTTACTGTATATGTTATGTTACTGTATGTTATGTTATATGTTATGTTACGGTATATGTTATGTTATATGTTGTTATGTTACTGTATATGTTATGAGGGGGGGTTACCCACATATGCGGTCCTCTCCAAGGTTTCTCATAGTCATTCACATTGACATCCCACTGGGGTGAGTTTTCCTTGCCCGTATATGGACTCTGTACCGAGGATGTCGTTGTGGCTTGTACAGCCCTTTGAGACACTTGTGATTTAGGGCTATATAAATAAACATTGATTGATTGATTGATTGATTGATGTTATGCTGCATGCTATGTTCAATGTCCTGTTATGACGTTGCTTATGATGTATGTTATGTGTCAAGTTATATGGTATGTTATACTGTATGTTGTGTTATATGATATGGGTTAGGACTTTATATGTTATAAGTTATGCATCTGTTTTGTCATCTTTTCTTGTTATGTTATGTTGTACGTTACGTTACACGTTACATTATGTTGTAGGTTGTTTTATGTTAAGCTTAGTGTTACGTTACTTTGTGTTTTGTTTTATTGAGGCATTTTTTCCCTCTTTATATTCTTTTTTTAAATTTATTGTTTATTAAATATTTAATAATCATTATACTACATTGTTTTTATTAAATTTAAATACTAAATTTAATTTAAGAAAATGAAATAATATAGTTGTGTCATTCGCCACATGATTATGTATATTATTTTAGAACAAAAGTACACAAATATATATCGAGCATGTTTAAATTCCGATCATGTGTTATCCAACTTATAGTATATTTGATTACTTATTAAATGGGTAAAAGAAATATTGATAACTCCGCTTATGTCTGTGTCACAGTAAACAACGTGGCAATGTCCTACTCTGATGATTTCGCCTCATTCCTCGAAATTCCAAATGCTGAGCAGGTAAATGTTTGTTGAATGACAAATTACTAATCTGTAATCCATGTAACATCTTGGTTCTTTTGTGTGTATGTGTGTGTGTGTGTGTGTGTGTGTGTGTGTGTGTGTGTGTGTGTGTGTGTGTGTGTGTGTGTGTGTGTGTGTGTGTGTGTGTGTGTGTGTGTGTGTGTGTGTGTGTGTGTGTGTGTGTGTGTGTGTGCGCGCGACCAGAAAATCACTGAGGTCATCAACTGTAACACACTTTCTGTGGCTCAGGTAAGAAGTTGTCATGTCATACAGTATTTGATGTTTGACTATTACACCATCTAATTTCATTCTCTCTCCATGCTCAGACCACAAGGTTAGTTCTTCCTGGCATGCTTAAAAAGTACGTTAATGCGCCAGGTGGCCAATAAAAGTGTATATCTACTGTAATAGAATGTTCACACAATTGTCATGGTTGTCTTTTGCAGAAACAAAGGCTTGATCATAAATATTTCCTCCCAAGTGGGGATCCATGCACAGCCTTTGTTGGCCCTTTACTCCGCTACTAAGGTACACTTTCATTTATATACAATAACTTAGATTAATTTAGATTCCAGTTTACCAGTGATTTGTTTTGTGGCTTTTCTTTTTCTTCCTTGCAGGCGTTTGTGATTTATTTCTCCCAGTGTCTGCATGCTGAGTACAAGTCAAAGGGGATTACTGTGCAGGTAAACAGCTGAAAGAAATGTGAAAAGTTATCGACAGAATGAAGAAGTAAAATTTTGTTTTCCAAAACAGAGAAAACGAATATTGACAATCTATACAATTCTGATTACATACCCGAATATTCTTACTATGTTATAAAAAGTTAAATATTGTCAAAAAACCTTAAATAAATTATTCATCATATAATTGATAACAATGACAGAAATATTCAAATGTCTGATAATACATTGAATTATGATGATTAATATAGAAATGTATCAATCGTACAGTCCATGTATAAGTAATTGTAGAAGTATTTATTCAAATTTAACATAAATTAATACATGTCATTTTAAAAATTAAATAAAAACTTAATATCTTACTGGGAAATTTGGCATAACATATCTCACAATTGAGTGCATAAAACAATATGTCATTTGTAATATTATGCCGGGTTAAAACACGACCTGAGCATATTACACTCCTTCTGTCTTTCTTGTAATCGTAAAAATAATCATTTTACTTGAAAAATCTGAATCTTTGGGAATGGAAATCTTAATATTTGGTGACTAAACATTTCTGTTCAATTATCTAACAAGAATAATATCGTTGCATTTTGGTTACACAGTGGAAGTTTTGACACTAGCTCATTAAAGGCCTACTGAAAGCCACTACTACCGACCACGCAGTCTGATAGTTTATATATCAATGATGAAATCTTAACATTGCAACACATGCCAATACGGCCGGGTTAACTTATAAAGTGACATTTTAAAATTCCCGGGAAATATCCGGCTGAAACATCGCGGTATGATGACGTATGCGCGTGACGAAGTCCGAGTAACGGAAGTTATGGTACCCCGTAGAATCCTATACAAAAAGCTCTGTTTTCATTTCATAATTCCACAGTATTCTGGACATCTTTTGCAATTTTTTTAATGAACAATGAAGGCTGCAAAGAAGACAGTTGTAGGTGGGATCAGTGTAATAGCAGCGGACTACAGCAACACAACCAGGAGGACTTTGTTGGAGCGCTAGCCGCGCTAGCCGCGCTAGCCGCCGACTTCACCTTGACTTCCTACGTCTCCGGGCCGCCAAACGCATCGGGTGAAGTCCTTCGTCCTTCTGCCGATCGCTGGAACGCAGGTGAGCACGGGTGTTGATGAGCAAATGAGGGCTGGCTGGCGTAGGTGGAGAGCTAATGTTTTTAGCATAGCTCTGTGCAGTCCGGTTGCTAAGTCAGCTTCAATGGCGTCGTTAGCACAGCATTGTTGACCTTCGCCAGCCTGGAAAGCATTAACCGTGTATTTACATGTCCACGGTTTAATAGTATTGTTGATTTTCTATCTATACTTCCAGTCAGGGGTTTATTTCTTTTGTTTCTATATGCAGTTAAAGCAAGATGCTATCACGTTAGCTCGTAGCTAAAGCATTTCGCCGATGTATTGTCGTGGAGATAAAAGGCACTGAATGTCCATTTCGCGTTCTCGACTCTCATTTTCAAGAGGATATAGTATCCGAGGTGGTTTAAAATACAAATCTGTGATCTACAATAGAAAAAGGAGAGAGTGTGGAATCCAATGAGCCAGCTTGTACCTAAGTTACGGTCAGAGCGAATCATCTACGAATCTTTCATCCTCGCTCAAATTAATGGGGTAATCATCACTTTCTCGGTCCGAATCTCTCTCGCTCCATTGTAAACAACGGGGAATTGTGAGGAATCCTAGCTCCTGTGACGTCACACTACTTCCGGTACAGGCAAGGCTTTTTTTATCAGCGACCAAAAGTTGCGAACTTTATCGTCAATGTTCTCTACTAAATTATTTCCTTTAAAGGCCTACTGAAATGATTTTTTTTTATTTAAACGGGCATAGCAGATCCATTCTATGTGTCATACTTGATCATTTCGCGATATTGCCATATTTTTGCTGAAAGGATTTAGTAGAGAACATTGACGATAAAGTTCGCAACTTTTGCTCGCTGATAAAAAAAAGCCTTGCCTGTACCGGAAGTAGCGTGACGTCACAAGCTGGAGTGCTGCTCACATTTCCCCATTGTTTACACCAGCAGCGAGAGCGATTCGGACCGAAAAAGCGACGATTACACCATTAATTTGAGCCAGGATGAAAGATTCGTGAATGAGGAACGTGAGAGTGAAGGACTAGAGTGCAGTGCAGGACGCATCTTTTTTCGCTCTGACCGTAACTTAGGTACAAGTTGGCTCATTGGATTCCACACTCTCTCCTTTTTCTGTTGTGGATCACGGATTTGTATTTTAAACCACCTCGGATACTATATCCTCTTGAAAATGAGAGTCGAGAACGCGAAATGGACATTCACAGTGACTTTTATCTCCACGACAATACATCGGCGAAGCACTTTAGCTACGGAGCTAACGTGATAGCATCGGGCTTAACTGCAGATAGAAACAAAAGAAATAAACCCCTGACTGGAAGGATAGACAGAAAATCAACAATACCAAAACCAGGGACCTGTAACTACACGGTTAATGCTTTCCAGCCTGGCGAAGCTTAACAATGCTGTTGCTAACGACGCCATTGAAGCTAACTTAGCAACGGGACCTCACAGAGCTATGATAAAAACATTAGCTATCCACCTACGCCAGCTAGCCCTCATCTGCTCATCAACACCCGTGCTCACCTGCGTTCCAGCAATCGACGGAGCGACGAAGGACTTCACCCAATCATCGATGCGGTCGACGGCTAGCGTCGGATAGCGCGTCTGCTATCCAAGTCAAAGTCCTCCTGGTTGTGTTGCTGCAGCCAGCCGCTAATACACCGATCCCACCTACAGCTTTCTTCTTTGCAGTCTCCATTGTTCATTAAACAAAATACAGATGTCCAAAATACTGTGGAATTTTGCAATAAAAACAGAGCTTTTTGTATTGGATACAATGTGTCCGAATACTTCCGTTTCAACGATTGACGTCACACGCATACGTCATCATACATAGACGTTTTCAACCGGAAGTTTCGCAGGAAATTTAAAATTGCACTTTATAAGTTAACCCGGCCGTATTGGCATGTGTTGCAATGTTAAGATTTCGTCATTGATATATAAACTATCAGACTGCGTGGTCGGTAGTAGTGGGTTTCAGTAGGCCTTTAGATTGGTAGGTTGGAGTTCAAATCCCAGTCGAGTCATACCAAAGACTATAAAAATGGGACCCATTACCTCCCTGCTTGGCACTCAGCATCAAGGGTTGGAATTGGGGGTTAAATCACCAAAAATGATTCCCGGGCGCGGCGCCGCTGCTGCCCACTGCTCCCCAAGGGGATGGGTCAAATGCAGAGGACAAATTCACCACACCTAGTGTGTGTGTGACAATCATTAAAAAAAAAAATAAAAAAAAAATAAAAAAATTACTGTATTCCTGCGATTAAACCTCTTTCTCAAAATAAAATCTCATATTATTCTATTTGTGTATTATATTCTCATATTATAACTTTATTGTTAGTTTTGATATTTACTAGGGATGTCCGATAATGGCTTTTTGCCGATATCCGATATTGTCCAACTCTTTAATTACCGATACCGATATCAACCGATACCGATATCAACCGATATATGCAGTCGTGGAATTAACACATTATTATGCCTAATTTGGACAACCATGTATGGTGAAGATAAGGTACTTTTAAAAATGTTTTAAAAAATAAGATAACTAAATTAAAAACATTTTCTTGAATAAAAAAGAAAGTAAAACAATATAAAAACAGTTACATAGAAACTAGTAATTAATGAAAATGAGTAAAATTAACTGTTAAAGGTTAGTACTATTAGTGGACCAGCAGCACGCACAATCATGTGTGCTTACAGACTGTATCCCTTGCAGACTGTATTGATATATATTGATATATAATGTAGGAACCAGAATATTGATAACAGAAAGAAATGGGGGGAGGGAGGTTTTTTCGGTTGGTGCACTAATTGTAGGTGTATCTTGTGTTTTTTATGTTGATTTAATAAAAAACTATAAAAAAAAACAAAACAAAAAAAACGATACAGATAATAAAAAAAACGATACCGATAATTTCCGATATTACATTTTAATGCATTTATCGGCTGATAATATCGGCCTGGACATCCCTAATATTTACAGTAAAATTCATGTGACTGATCTGCAGTTTTTTTTTACTGTCAATTAGGGATGTCCAATAGTATCGGATTGCCTATATTATCGGCCGATAAATGCTTTAAATGTAATATCGGAAATTATTGGTATCGGTTTCAAAATTATCGGTATCGGTTTCAAAAAGTAAAATGTATGACTTTTTAAAACGCCGCTGTGTACACGGACGTAGGGAGAAGTACAGAGCGGCAATAAACCTTAAAGGCACTTCCTTTGCGTGCCGGCCCAGTCACATGAACAAATACCCAGAACCCCTTGCAGCACTAACTCTAACTCCACACCTCTGCTGTTTTGAGGCATATTAAAAAAAATCATGCACTTTGTGACTTCAATAATAAATATGGCAGTGCCATGTTGGCATTTTTTTTTCCATAACTTGAGTTGATTTATTTTGGAAAACCTTGTTACATTGTTTAATGCATCCAGCGGGGAATCACAACAAAATTAGATATAATAATGTGTTAATTCCACGACTGCATATATCGGTATCGCTTGATATCGGAATCGGTAATTAAAGGTTGGACAATATCGGAATATCGAATATCGGCAAAAAAGCCATTATCGGACATTTCTACTGTCAATGTTTTTACAGCTCATTACTGTACATAAAAAAACAAGTACCGGGGTTATTTCTACAGTAAAATTCAGGCAACTGAGCTGCAGTTTTAATTACTATATATTCATTTTCACAATGCACTTCTGTAAATGTAAAAAATAGTACTACTGTTGTTTTTACAGGAAGATAATGGTACAATTGCTGGACTTTTTTTAACAATGTATTTAGAAGCCTTCTATTACTTAATAAGGAATATCATCCCTGTATGTTTCCAGTGTGTTATGCCCTTCCTGGTGTCCACCAACATGAACAAAATGAAAAGCAGCTGCTGGGTGAAGAGTGCAGCGTCTTACGCCCGAGAGGCCTTGAACACAGTCGGCTACTCCAACTACACCAGTGGTTGTCTTGTACACGCAATGCAGGTCGGCATCAATTCTAGTGGCACACACACACACACACACACACACACACACACACACACACACACACACACACACACACACACACACACACACTGTTACGTGTACAGGGAGAAGAAGACGGCACAGGCAGCAGGGACGTCGTTTAGCTCTATATTTATTATTAAACGATAATAATAAACAAGGGAATGGAGTGTGACTGATCCAAAAGGTGTATGGGTGTGACTATGTGTAGCGAGTATCTGTAGTGTGTTACCGAAAGTGTTGAGCGAGGTGCGGAAGTCCAAGAGGTGGTGCGCCCGGGCCGTGACACACACACACACACACAATCATTCATCGTCATCATAAACCACTCATCAACCATTTCCTGTCATGTTGCAGAGTTTTGCTTTTGGACTTCTTATGCCCGACTGGCTCCGCTTGTCCTCGGCCTTTGTGGCAAAGTTGCACCATGCTGCTCAGAAGAGAAAAGCCCACAGAGGAGCGGGCAAGGATGATTGTACACTGGAAGGAATGGAGGACTAACTAATGGTCACTCGTCTGCAACAAAAAACACATTACTTATTTAAGATGAATGACTTTGAGGATCCTTTTACTGTATTCTAATTACGAGACACAATCCTCCTGAGGCCCAGCAATGCTTTTTCTCAAAGACAAGCCTTTCTAATACAAAACTCAAAAATAATAAAAACCTGTTGTCCCATGAAAAGGACATCCTGGACTTTGTTTTTTGTGTGCAATAAATAGTGTGATGAGGTGGCGACTTGTCCAGGGTGTACCCCGCCTTCCGCCCGATTGCAGCTGAGATAGGCTCCAGCACCCCCCGCGACCCCGCAAGGGATAAGCGGTAGAAAATGAATGGATGGATGGATAAATAGATCTGTTTATTCGAAATGGTTAAAGTTACTGAGTTCTTCTCCTTGGCAGCCTGTGCTTGGGTTTTGTTAGAGATTAGACACTTTTATGACACCTGATGCATTCCTGGAGTCTGATAGAGATGACTCCAAACCGCCACTTGCTCCAAGGACAAAGAGTGCTTTGCCTTTGGAAGATCACTAATTCTTGTATTTGTCTTTTCGTCAAAGGTTTTTGTCATATGGGTTTATTTTGTTATTGTGACTGCCTGGCCATGTTGAATCAAAGCATTCCTGTTTTGCTAATGTCACAATCAGATAAGATGTGTTTTGCTCATTCTTCCAATTCCCTCGTCCAGGATGAGACGTTTTCCCCCGAGCCCTCCTTCCTCTCATTCCTAAACGCGTATAACATTTAAAAGTTCTGTCTCACTCTCTCATGCATTCTTGCTCTTTTTTCTTTCTGGCCATAGCAGCGTAAAACCTTTCTTCTTTGTAATCTGATGTTTTTTAACTATTCAAATTTCTTAAAAAGACCTTTACTGTCCTCTGGACATTTCCTTATAGATAGATAGATAGTACTTTATTGATTCCTTCAGAAGAGTTCCCTCAGGAAAATTAAAATGGGATAGAACAAATTCCAAGTCAGGAGTTAAGGGGAAACAGCACATTTTTGGGGGGGAATTTTGCCTATCATTCACAATCCCTTTGAGACAAGGACACGTTTTTCTTTATTTTTATGCATTCTAATTTGTAATATAGGGCGGGCAAATATGAGGTGACTAACACTGCAGCTTATAGGAGTCCTTTATTGCGCTCATAAAGCCCTTTAAGAAAACATCCAAAAACCGCCAACAATACTCATTTACATGTTGTGACTTGAATATTAAGCAAGTATTAGCGTTATTGCTATTTTGCACAAACGCAGAGGAACTACTTTTAGCCCAGTGATAAGAGTAGTAACTGCTGCAGCTTGTGCAGATATTAGCATACTGAACCGGTGAGCTGTTGCATTAGTGCTATTTACAGATTGTACAGTAAGTGATTGTTTTATTGTGTTAATACGCTGTAAAAAAAAATCACCGCAAAAACTACGGCAAGCAATTGTTAAACAGCAGCAGTAAAACACTGTAAAATCCCAAATAGTTCATAACGGTTAATGCAATGGATTTCTGCAAACTAAGACACAGTAGATGGCGGCGCTTCAAGGCAGCAGCTTCTTGCGAGCGCTCCTGGAAGTGTAGACCGATTTGGCAAAAACACCCGTCAATTCAGTCAATTTCATGGCTGGCTCACAGCGTGTTCACTCCGTGATCACTTACGACCGATTTACGATTCTGGATGTGGAGAGATCGGGCCATTTTGGGCTGAAAGATGCGTGTACGGTGGACCTACTCGCTAGCTTGGGAATTATTCGCGAGCTACATCCAGCAGTGGCCTCTGAAGCAGCGGCGTCCACTACTAGCGGAGACCGTCAACGAAAGCGACGTAAGCGGTGCGCTCGGAAGCAGAAGCGGGGGTGTCGGGCGGGGCTAACAACAAAGCTAAATGCGTTGTTGTTAGCGGGGCTAACGAAAAAGCTAAATGCTAATCCACAAAGAAGCGCTAATAAGGAGTCTGTTAAGCTAGAACTAGCCAGTGCCAGGCTGGATAATCCCTGCACACATAGAAATTCTCTTAGAATAATATACAACTCACATAATGTTTTTTCTGCGTCAGAGGTGGACATGCATTTTACTGAGGTGGCACACAATCTAAAAATTCCTGTCATATCAATTCCTAGATATGGTCGATATTATTTAAAGTGCACTACGCATAATAAACGTAACATTATTAATATTGCTACTACGGATACTTTCAACAAAAACTCCTCAAAACAGCCCACTACCTATAATATGGGCTTTTTAAACATAAGGTCATTGTCTTCCAAAACGTTATTAGTTAATGAAGTCCTTAGAGACAACAATCTTGATGTCGTTGGTCTAGCCGAGACCTGGCTCAAACCAGACGAATTTTTTGCGCTGGGTGAGTCGTCTCCTCCTGGCTATACGGGAACGCATATTGCCCGTCCCATTAAAAGGGGTGGGGGTGTTGCACTAATATACAACAAAAACTTTAGCCTTACCTCGGACCTAAATAATAAATATAACTCGTTTGAGGTGCTTACTGTGAGGTTTGTCACACCGCTGCCTCTGCACCTGGCTGTCATCTACCGCCCCCCAGGTCTCTATTCGGACTTTATCAATGAATTTTCAGAGTTCGTTGCTGATCTAGTGACGCACGCCGACAATATAATCATAATGGGAGACTTTAAAGGCCTACTGAAACCCACTACTACCAACCACGTAGTCTGATAGTTTATATATCAATGATGAAATCTTAACATTGCAACACATGCCAATACGGCCGGGTTAACTTATAAAGTGCAATTTTAAAATTCCCGCCACACTTCCGGTTGAAAAACTCCTTTGGATAGGATTTATGCGCGTGACGTCACAAAAGCAACGGAAGTGGTTGGACCCCATCGGACCCGATAGAAAAGCCTCTTGTTTTCTTCGACAAAATTCCACATTATTCTGGACATCTGTGTTGGTGAATCTTTTGCAATTTGTTTAATGAACAATGGAGACTGCAAAGAAAAACGTTGTAGGTGGGATCGATCGGTGTCTTAGCGGCTAAGTACAATACTATAATATCTGCGATATTTGCATTAGTGTACTGTCTTTGAGGGTTTGGGGAACGCGCATGCGCGAGTGAGTTGGCGGAGAACTTGGGTGTGTGAGCGTGAGTTTTGGCTAACAGCAGCTCGTGTATGTGTGTGCGTTACTTTTTGAACTACAACCAGTTACCGCTTTTTAATAAAGCGATTGAGCAGCGCTTCCTCGTCTGTGTGACTCCTTCTCCACTGCGGGGCATTACAATACTTACAGCAACACAAGGACTACTTACTACGCCTAGCCGATGCTTGCCGCCAAACCCACGGATGAAGTCCTTCGTCGTGCCGTTGATCGCTGGAATGCAGGTGAGCACGGTTGTTGATGGGTTTCTATCTTCATTTGAGAATGATGCTACGCGCTAGCTCAGTAGCTAAGTGTGTCACCGATGTATTGTCTTGGAGATAAGTCACTTTAAATGTCCATTTCGCGTGCTCGACTCTCATTTTCAAGAGGATATAGTATCCGAGGTGGTTTAAAATACAAATCCGTGATTCACAATAGAAAAAGGAGAGAGTACATAGTTCTGTGAGGTCTGGTTGCTAAGTTAGCTTCAATGGCGTCGTTAGCACAGCATTGTTAACCTTCGCCAGCCTGGAAATCGTTAACCGTGTATTTACATGTCCACGGTTTAATAGTATTGTTGATTTTCTATCTATCCTTCCAGTCAGAGGTTTATTTATTTTGTTTCTATCTTCATTTGAGAACGATGCTATCGCGCTAGCTCAGTAGCTAAGTGTGTCACCGATGTATTGTCTTGGAGATAAAAGTCACTTTAAATGTCCATTTCGCGTGCTCGACTCTCATTTTCAAGAGGATATAGTATCCGAGGTGGTTTAAATTACAAATCCGTGATCCACAATATAAAAAGGAGAGTGTGGAATCCAATGAGCCAGCTTGTACCTAAGTTACGGTCAGAGCGAAAAAAGATACGTCCATCACTGCCTCTCAAGTCGTTCACTGTAACGTTCCTCATCTACGAATCTTTCATCCTCGCTCAAATTAATGGGGTAATCATCACTTTCTCGGTCCGAATCTCTCTCGCTCCATTGTAAACAATGGGGAATTGTGAGGAATCCTAGCTCCTGTGACGTCACGCTACTTCCGGTACAGCCAAGGCTTTTTTTTATCAGCGAGCAAAAGTTGCGAACTTTATCGTCGATTTTCTCTACTAAATCCTTTCAGCAAAAATATGGCAATATCGCGAAATGATCAAGTATGACACATAGAATGGATCTGCTATTCCCGTTTAAATTAAAAAAAATCATTTCAGTAGGCCTTTAACATCCATATGAATACCCCATCGGACCCTCCATGCGTGGCGCTCCAGACTATAATTGATAGCTGTGGTCTTACACAAATAATAAATGAACCCACGCATCGCAACGGTAATACGATAGATCTAGTGCTTGTCAGGGGTGTCACCACCTCTAAAGTTACGATACTCCCGTACACTAAAGTAATGTCCGATCATTACCTTATAAAATTCGAAGTTCTGACTCATTGTCAACAAACTAATAATAATAATAATAACTACTATAGCAGCCGCAACATTAATGCTGCCACAACGACGACTCTTACTGACCTACTGCCTTCGGTAATGGCACCATTTCCAAATTATGTGGGCTCTATTGATAACCTCACTAACAGCTTTAACGACGCCCTGCGCGACACCATTGATAGTGTAGCACCGCTAAAGCTAAAAAGGGCCCCTAAAAGGCGTACCCCATGGTTTACAGAAGAAATTAAAGCCCAGAAATTATCATGTAGAAAGCTGGAACGCAAATGGCGTGCGACTAAACTTGAGGTTTTCCATCAAGCATGGAGTGATAGTTTAATAACTTATAAACGCATGCTTACCTCAGCTAAAGCTAAATATTACTCAAATCTCATCCACCTCAACAAAAATGATCCTAAATTTTTGTTTAGTACAGTAGCATCGCTAACCCAACAAGGGACTCCTCCCAGTAGCTCCACCTACTCAGCAGATGACTTTAGGAATTTCTTTAATAAGAAAATTGAAGTCATTACAAAAGAGATTAAAGACAATGCATCTCAGCTACAACTGGGTTCTATTAACACAAATACGACTGTATATACGACGGACACTGCCCTCCAAAATAGTTTCTCCCTCTTTGATGAAATAACATTGGAGGAATTGTTAAAATGTGTAAATGGGACAAAACAAACAACATGTTTACTTGACCCAATTCCTGGGAAACTTATCAAGGAGCTTTTTGTTTTATTAGGTCCATCAGTGTTAAACATTATAAACTTATCACTTTCCTCTGGTACTGTTCCCCTAGCATTCAAAAAAGCGGTTATTCATCCTCTACTCAAAAGACCTAACCTCGATCCTGACCTCATGGTGAACTACCTTCCGTTTATCTCGAAAATTCTCGAAAAAATTGTCGCACAGCAGCTAAATGAACACTTAGCGTCTAACAATCTCTGTGAACCTTTTCAATCCGGTTTCAGGGCAAATCACTCTACGGAGACAGCCCTCGCAAAATTGACTAATGATCAATTGCTAACGATGGATTCTGATGCGTCATCTATGTTGCTGCTTCTTGATCTTAGCGCCGCTTTCGATACTGTTGATCATAATATTTTATTAGAGCGTATCAAAACGCGTATTGGGATGTCAGACTTAGCCTTGTCTTGGTTTAACTCTTATCTTACTGACAGGATGCAGTGTGTCTCCCATAACAATGTGACCTCGGACTATGTTAAGGTAACGTGCGGAGTTCCCCAGGGTTCGGTTCTTGGCCCTGCACTCTTTAGTACCGTAATTTCCGGACTATAAGCCGCACCTGACTATAAGCCGCACCAGCTAAATTTAGGGGAAAATACAGATTGCTCCATATATAAGCCGCACCCGACTATAAGCCGCAGGGTTTTGATGTGTAATTACCGTAGTATATAGGGATTCCTGCTACCACGGAGGGGATTGTCGGGACAGAGATGACTGTTTGGGAACGCAAAGCGTCCCATTTATTAACAATAAATATTTCAATCATTCAATCAAACTTTCACATCTTTGACATGGCGAACAGCATTCGTGCAGAGTACAAATAATACAACGGTGCAAAGTAATACAAAGTGCTCGCCTGTACGTTATCAAAATAACCAGCCTACCGGTATATGAAAAGTCAGTCTTTAATCATTGTGTCATCGTCTTCCTCCTGCGTACTAAAACCACCGAAATCCTCTTCGTCGGTGTCGGAGAAGAACAGGCCGTAAATAAGCCGCACCCTTGTATAAGCCGCAGGGACCAGAACGAGGGGAAAAAGTAGCGGCTTATAGTCCGGAAATTACGGTATTTACATGCTGCCACTAGGTGACATCATACGCAAATACGGTGTTAGCTTTCACTGTTATGCGGATGACACCCAACTCTACATGCCCCTAAAGCTGACCAACACGCCGGATTGTAGTCAGCTGGAGGCGTGTCTTAATGAAATCAAACAATGGATGTCCGCTAACTTTTTGCAACTCAACGCTAAGAAAACGGAAATGCTGATTATCGGTCCTGCTCAACACGGACATCTATTTAATAATACCACCTTAACATTTGACAACCAAACAATTAAACAAGGCGACTCAGTAAAGAATCTAGGTATTATCTTCGACCCAACGCTCTCGTTTGAGTCACACATTAAGAGTGTTACTAAAACGGCCTTCTTTCATCTCCGTAATATCGCTAAAATTCGTTCCATTTTGTCCACAAGCGATGCTGAGATCATTATCCATGCGTTCGTTACATCTCGTCTCGATTACTGTTATACTGGCTCACTTGCACTGGCTTCCTGTGCACCTAAGATGCGACTTTAAGGTTTTACTACTTACGTATAAAATACTACACGGTCAAGCTCCTGCCTATCTTGCCGATTGTATTGTACCATATGTCCCGGCAAGAAATCTGTGTTCAAAGAACTCCGGCTTATTAGTGATTCCCAGAGCCCAAACAAAGTCTGCGGGCTATAGAGCGTTTTCTATTCGGGCTCCAATACTATGGAATGCCCTCCCGGTAAAAGTTAGAGATGCTACCTCAGTAGAAGCATTTAAGTCTCATCTTAAAACTCATTTGTATACTCTAGCCTTTAAATAGTCTCCCTTTTTAGACCAGTTGATCTGCCGTTTCTTTTCTTTTCTACTCTGCTCCGGGGTGGACCGCTAGCCTGTTCATCGGATGGGGACATCTCTACGCTGCTGACCCGTCTCCGCTCGGGATGGTTCCTGCTGGCCCCACCATGGACTGGATTTTCGCTGATGTGTTGGACTTTCACAATATTATGTCAGACCCACTCGACATCCGTTGCTTTCGGTCTCCCCTAGAGGGGGGGGGGGGGTTACCCACATATGCGGTCCTCTCCAAGGTTTCTCATAGTCATTCACATTGACGTCCCACTGGGGTGAGTTTTCCTTGCCCGTATGTGGGCTCTGTACCGAGGATGTCGTTGTGGCTTGTACAGCCCTTTGAGACACTTGTGATTTAGGGCTATATAAATAAACATTGATTGATTGATTGATTGATTGATTGATAGATAGCCTAAATGACTATGGTTATAGTACGTAGAAAACACATGACTTTACTGTGAAAATCATGACAAAATTGTACAATGCAAAATACTGTAACAAGCATGCAAATACTCTAAAATGTACAGTATTAAGTAGAAATTAAATATTTTGTAGGTTGTACATTTAAATTTCCAGCATATCTTAATTGTTCTAGGGATTTGTGGTGAAGAATTAGTTAACTTTTGCTTTATTTTATTTTTGTGGCAAGTGGTTTCCGACATTGAGGGTTTATGTCTATGTGCTTCATTGCAAACTTCATCGAAATGAACCATGCTTTGTGTTGGAACTGGTTGCAAGTAGCTATTTAACAGATACGGAGCATTTAAGGCTCACTTTTAATAGCTCACTTGAAGGAAATTGTTGCGGAAGGCCATGTTGTGATTTGTCCAGTGAAAGGTTGTACAAATACTTTCAAGTTAAAATCCTCATGTACCGCTCACATGTCTAAGAAACACAGGCATTTTGCAAATACTAGTGTCCATGAAAGGGCAGCATGGTGACGCAGTGGTTAGCACTCGTCCCTCACATTGGGTCCTGGGTTCGATTCTGTGTGGAGTTTGCATGTTTTCCCCGTGACTGCGTTGGTTCTTCCTGATTACTCTGGCTTCCTCCCGCCTCCAAATACATGCACCTGGGGATAGGCTGCTAGGCAACACTAAGTTTGGCCCTAATCTGTTTCACGGTGAATTCCTGGCAACCACAGCTGCCATTATTTTACTGTAAATTCTATAGTTTTTTTTGTAAACAGGTTAATATATAAATCTGTTGTTTTCATAGTAATTTACTGTAAGCAAAAACATTTATCAGCTGTAAAATAAACTGGTTCAACATCAACATACTGCAATGTCCTATACATCGTGACTGTATTTTCTATGATAATTTCCTGGCAACCACAGCTGCTGGTATTTACCGTATCAATCAATTAATCAATCAATGTTTATTTATATAGCCCTAAATCACAAATGTCTCAAAGGGCTACACAAGCCAAAACGACCTCTTCGGTTCAGAGCCCACATAAGGGCAAGCAAAAACTCACAACCCAGTGGGACGTCAATGTGAATGACTATGAGGAACCTTGGAGAGGACCGCAGATGTGGGCAATAATGCTCCCTGCTGGAAATGTTTATCACCCAGCTTCTAAAACTTGTAGCTCATCCTCAAAAAGATAAGGTTCTGATTGATCATTCCTCCTAAACTAGTCTTTGTTGACTCTCATGAATCTGCCATGAGTAGTAGTTGTTGAAGAAAATAGCAAACACTGTGATGAGTCTGTGAAATGAATGCGCCATCATGCTTTAAATGGTCAAAATACATAATATATGACATGCTATTGTGACTGCTACCACATTACATATATTCTTACATCATGTATATTAAATGTTGATGGAGGTTTTGAGATGTTTTTAGAGCTCTTTATAGGCAGGAATATTTGCAATGACGTAATGACTCCCATTACCTCTACTGACTACGTTTCCATGCACTAAATTAGTCTGATTGCTCAAATAATTTGGCTCAGAGCTCATGTTATTCTATTCTGTGTTATATGTGTTTTATGTTGCACGATTGCACCAAGTAAAATTCCTAGTTTGTGAAACCCGTTCTCAAACAATGGCAATAAACTCTATTCTGATTCTGATTCAAAAGAAGCATCCTCCAACCCATGGGAATACCCTAATCTGATTGTGTTTGGCTTTTGAAAGGTCCAACAAGCACACCTATATTATGCAATTGGAAACCATATCTCTCGAGTGGGTGTGTGCTGCCGGTGGAAATTATTTGAGTCGCGCATGCGCCAGTCTTAGCGCGCGGAATATAACCCAAAAGCGGATCACATTCAATAAAGACATGGGCAACGACTGGAATGAAGACGGGACTGTTAATTTTCTTTTAAAAAAAAAAAGAAAGATTTATTCAATGCCGGCATCATTGGTACTCCTGAACCAAAACGAGTGAGATGAAAGCGAAGCAAGGATATTAAAGGCAAAGAAGAAAGCGTACACAAACCTCTTCGCGCTGCATTTGTGCTCCAAACTGGTTAGCAATAACACTGTAGTCCACACAACTGGAATGCTTGTACACAACAATATCAACCCTCTTCTGGAGTAGTATCAGGGCACAACCAGTCTTTTTTCTTTGGATTTGAAACTCCTTCCATCAATCCGGGACGGCGTGGCGAAGTTGGTAGAGTGGCTGTGCCAGCAATCGGAGGGTTGCTGGCTACTGGGGTTCAATCCCCACCTTCTACCATCCTAGTCACGTCCGTTGTGTCCTTGGGCAAGACACTTCACCCTGATGGGTGCTGGTTAGCGCCTTGCATGGCAGCTCCCTCCATCAGTGTGTGAATGTGTGTGTGAATGGGTGAATGTGGAAATACTGTCAAAGCGCTTTGAGTACCTTGAAGGTAGAAAAGCGCTATACAAGTATAACCCATTTATTTATCATTTATTTAATCCACAGAGCTTATTGAGGTGCACGGAAAAATGCATTCAAAGGAAAAACACACTTTTTCCTGGAATTCTGCCTATCGTTCACAATCATTATGAAAGACATGACGGATGTCCTTTTTAAAAAAAAATGTTTAATGCATTTTAACTCACAAATAAACACAAATAAACAATGGAGAAAATAGGAGGACCTCTACCCCCCCCCCATAAAACCCAATAAAAACATCCAAAGAGTACCAAAAATACTCAATTTACATTTCGGGACTTGATTATTAACCAAGTATTAGTGATATTGTTATTCGAAGGGCTAACGGAGACAAACTATTTTATAGCGGCGCTGTGATCACAAGCTTGTGTGCCAATGTTGACATCAAAGACAAGTAAGCCGCGTCCTTGCGAACGTTTATTGTAGATCATAAATCAAGCCTCTTGAAGGATGAAGGCGTACTCCAAAAATTTGCTACACTTTGACAGCCAATTTAGACCCGGAAATGGCGTGAAAGCCGCGAAAAGCCGTTTGGTTCCACCCTCCTTTTTCACACGAGGATTATGAGTCATTCTTCATCTAAACGGGAATATAACAAGATTCTCTCAGTCCACGTCCTAATGACAGCAGACATTGTACAGTAAGTGATGTTTTATTATGTTTGTTGTCTCTCATAAAGTCTGCAGTGAGTAATAATCAGTGATGTTTTCGAATAAAAAATAAAAAATCGTAATGCACTTTTGAAATTAATGCGCCGCTAAAGCTTAAAATGATCAAAATACTTCAATATTACATTATTATGAATGTGACCGTTACTACATTACATAAATACTTACAGCATGTATATAAAACCTTAATGGAGGTGTTTGGATGTTTTTTAAGGGGTTTGTCGGCAGAAAAGATCACATTTTGTTATGTGTGCAGGATGGAGTCGACGGTACAGACACAAGGGGGCAATAAAGCTCTATGATTTATTAGAGCTTTACTGATATATATATATATATATATATATATATATATATATATATATATATATATATATATATATGTATGTATAAATATATATTTATATTTATATATATAATAATCAAACAATAATAATATTAAACAAGGGAATGGCGTGTGTGAACTAAATCCAAAAGTTTGTGTGTGATTAGCTGTAGTGTGTTACCTAATGTTGAACGAGGAGGGACAAGGTTCGGATTCCGAGAGACAGACAGTAAGTCGGAGGCTAATCGGGGCGTAGGAGGTCCATTTCCAAGCGGGGGTGGAGGATTGAGGAGGCTGTCCGGGAAGCAGGGAAACAAGAACTGACGAGAAGCACACTCGTTGACGCGGGAATGAAGGCAGACTGCTGGGGAGGACAACAAGGAAGACAATGAAAACACGGAGGGGGAAACGCAGAGAGAGAGAGAGAGCATATAGCAGGGTTATTTGGCTTACGGTACTCGAACGGATGGTTATGTTCTGGCGCGGGATGGTAGGTTGTGAAGGCCTTTGAAGGCAGGTCTGATCATCAGCTCCAGGTGTGCAGATTGCCGGCGATTGATTGCAGCTGTTCGCTGCCGCCGGTTGAATCTGCACTCAGCGCAGCACACAGATGAATGCGCACCGATGCACGTCCGGACCGTGACACATTTATTTACTATATAGTATGCATTAATAAAAAGGAAAATGTGTGTGCTTGTCTTATATAATGATTGCGAATTAAACGCACAATTCCAAAACAAGTGCAGTTCCCCTTTAGTGACAAAAACAAAAATAGTGCAGCAGGGAAATGCACATGAAATGATCCAGGACCTTCCAGAAGACAGAAGACTAAGGGTTGCTAAATAATAGTTTAAGATGGTTTTAGTAAAATACGTCATTTATAAGATACCGACACAATTTTCCAATGTGGTGACCAAAAGGACGGTGGATATTGCTACTTGTTTATACAAAAAGATTAAGTTTGTTGATGCAAATAAGTGGACACTTTCCTGGAAAAGACCAGACTGCCCAATACTAATACACTGCACCATTGTCCTTGCAGACTTTTTGGGGGCGAAAGTTGAAATACAGGACATTTATGGGAAAAAATGGCAAAATACGGGGTAGAAAATGGGAGGGTTGACAGGTATTGATGCAACAAATGCATGCAGATATGACATAAAATGTGTGGCGTTAAATTGACCAAACAGTGTAATAGTTTGCTTTTCACTGCTGAAGTATTTGTAGACAAGATTGCTTCCTAAAGGCAAACGGGAAAACAAAAAAAGATACCTCAGCTTTTATTGTCAACTTCCTGCATTGTGGCATGTACGTCTGAGCATGAGCAGAAGGGAAGTGGGTAAAGACACTGCATAAGCACAAAAGGAAAGGAAACAGGAGGAAGGGACATAATACCATGCCCATTTATATTCAATCCACTAAAACAATATTCCCATTATTGCATTAATCTTTGCAGGCTAATGGAAAATTTGGGATTGAAATTGTCCTCCATGTTTAAACCAAGACCTGTGAGAGTCACCATGGCAACATGATTGTGGGAATGGGATCAGCAATTTGTATCACAGCAAACACAAATACAACCACACAATATTTATTGTACACTGGAGCACTGACGATGCATACATGATGAATACATACAGTATATACTCACTGACCACAACACCTGTACACCTGTGATACTTTGTATAAGCTACAATACAAGAGCTGTATCAAACATAAACATATAATAATGCTTCACTTTGAGTGACAGTCAGCAAATAATAATAAAAAAAAATTCTGATGTGTTTCTAACATTTGTGGGTGTTATTGGCTGCATGAGGGGGAGATTGAAGGCAGTGTTTGTAATTATCGTGTTTGATTTAGTAAGATAAGTGCCAGTGTACGTAATAATGACCTGGGAGGATACATTTGCTAAATTAGTGACAAATATCAGTTATGCATGTTCATACAGTAATGACATTTTTTGAGACATGCAAGCACATGAGAGACGAGCAAAGCCAAATCATGTTTGGCGCTTTTTGTGTTTTGTCCAGTTTCTGTTTCTGTTGAGGTGACATTCAGCGTTAAACACATGGAAAACTAAATATTTGCTACATTGTAGTAACTGGAGTTTTACACTTGATCTAATTTGATCGACCGCAGATCCAGCATAGATTTTTGTGCCGCCCAACGCAAGCATGCAAACAAACAAACACATTCCTTAACTCTTGTGTGAATACTGAAAATGTTTCCCCTTATTTGAGTTTTTGAAAGATCCTGCAACAAAAAAAAAGTAGCAAGAATTAAAACAGATATTGTACTTTCATACAATTAAAAAAAACATCCCAGATAATATGACTATAAATATGGACGTTTCTATAGAACAAATGTGTTTTTTCAACACATTAATTAGGGATGTCCCGATACGACTTTTTCACTTCTGATTCGATACCGATATTGCCGATATCGGTTGGCCGATACTGATATTAATCTGATACTATACCAGCAAGAATCCTATACATACTTTTGTTATTTTGTAGTGTGGAACATTAGAAAAGGTATGATCAAGTGAAATTACTCAGAAAATAATAGTATGTATAAAAACACCTTATGACAGATTTATGCTTTTGAAATGTGGATTGGTAATTTGTGTTTTGGCACACCTAGTGGTTACGAAATTTCATAAATTAAGTGACGCAGTATATTGAATGATACTGACACGCATGTTATTGGGTACTTTCTAATGCACTTCTGCCTTGGAGACATTGTAAGTGTAAGTAATATACAACTATAATATTTCATACTTATTTATATTGACAAACATTGACAATTAAGGACATGTACTGCACACGTCAAGCTTGTGTGCTTAGCTGTTGTGTAGCTGCAAGCTCCTAGTAGCCTATCGCCTACCATGTTTACCTCTTGTAAATGACATCACTAAAATACAAGAAAAGACCAATCCTGTGTGCCTTTCGGAGGACATTTAGATGTTAACTGGCTGTCCAGCTTTGCACACGTAAACACACTGCAGGAGTGCTTGTAGATCCAAGCTGATATCCTCCGATACGTTTTTTTTATTAGTTTTTTTGCTGACTAATATCAATATTGAATCGGGACATCCCTAACAATAATCATAAGTGCCACAATCTCAGCAGTCCAAGTGCATGAAAACAAACAGTACAGGAACGTATCCTACTACAATAGTATTATAGGTGTGTATATATATTTATTGTACACTGACTGTAACAGAGTTTAGAATGTAGTACCGTACACAAACCAGACAGATCATTAGGTACACCTGCACCATGTAATTGGATCGAATACAAGAGATGTTTCAACGCTAATACAGTAATGCTCAGTTTGTACAATAACAAAAATACTGTCAAACCAATTACCTCATAAAATGTACCTAATAAAGCGAACCCTTGTATCCACTTTATGTAACCAGTGCTTGTATAAGAAGACTTAAATAAGCATTTAGGGAAGCGTTCTAAGCGCTCATGCTTACAGATCCGTGTATGTCACCGGTGTGACGCCATGGATGAAGAGCGTTGGCCCTAAAGTGTTGGTCACAGCTTCCAGGTGAGCCAAGTACCCCTGCGATTGGCCGTAGTGAGCAGGAGGTCGCGGTAGATACAGGAAGCGGACAGCAGCCTGAGAACTGTGCTCCAATAACATGCAGTTCACCGCGGACAAGAAGAGCTCCGAGAGGGTGTGGCTTTGCTCCTCAGCGTCCTTCGTTGGCTGAGTGTAGTGCTGCACCACCGAGTCCCACGGCACGATCTTAATGGACGCCCGGATTCTGAGCTTCCTCAGTAACTCTCGAAACGTCTCTTCGTTCACCACCCAGCCCTGGTCGCTGGACTCCGTCTCCACATTCAGGAAGATCCTCATCCTGGCATGGCGCCACTTGCTGGACATGTTGAGCACACACGCCATCTGCAGCAAGAACAGGCTGCACACGTCCTGATAATCTCCACAGCCCGGCTGCAGCAGATTGAGAGGCCACACGTCAATGGTCCGCTCCGACCCGTCCACTTTGCTCTGCTTCCCCTCGCCTTCTAAGTGGAAGAAATAACGTCCCAGGCACACGTTCTTGTTCATTTTGATGGCGTCCGAAATGATCCCGACGTACTCTTCGGGCGAGAGCCAGCGTGGGCTCTCAACATGTCGGACCGGAGGGAAATGAGCTTGTAATGAAGGCAGGTCAACCCCAAAATTATACTCGCCCTCTGTGCCTTGTCCCAGTGACGTGCCACAGAAGGCTGTATCTTGAAGGAAGAAGTCCTCGGGGGTGCAGTTGTCATAGAAACCCAAAATCAGGGTGTTGGGCTTCATGCCACCTTGAACACAAACATTAAGATGTCACCAGAGAAAATGCATATTTCACCTTTTCCATCCATATAATGGATAGGGTCTTTTTTTAACTTAACTGCAGAGAGTATAAGGCATCTTATATATTATTCTTTATATTAATGCTAAAAAAATTTGGACACTATTTGGATGTGCATGTGAAGTCCATACATTTAGCTAACCACGTTAAACCCAGATTCCGAACTAACAAAGGTCTTAACTCATTCTCTTTCTATGCCACATCAATATGGAATGCACTCCCAACAGGTGTAAAAGAAAGGGCATTTTATCCTCCTTCAAAACCGCACTAAAAGAACACCTCCAGGCAACTACAACCCTAAACTAACACCCTCCCTTCCACATAATACCTCTTCGGACTATAAATAATCAAATGTAAACAATCAAATGTAGACTTTTTCTTACACTTTTTCTTATACTTTCTGATCTCTCTCTATGTCCACTACTTGCTATATACTGTATATCCTACCAAGTCAGTCCTACACTGTTTCAATATCCATTTCTCTGATGATGCAATTGTTGATGCGGATTGTTGTCTGAAGTGTTGATACCAACCAAACCTACCCCCCTCCATATCCCACACCCCGGATTGTAAATAATGTAAATAATTCAATGTATATACTCTGATGAGTATCTTGTGTGATGACTGTATTATGATGTTAGTATATATTTGATAGTATATATCTGTATCATGAATCAATTTAAGTGGACCCCGACTTAAACAAGTTGAAAAACTTATTCGGGTGTTACCATTTAGTGGTCAATTGTACGGAATATGTACTTCACTGTGCAACCTACTAATAAAAGTTTCAATCAATCAAAGCTTTACAGATGTCATGTCTTCTAACCATGGAAAATGGTGGCATTGGTCATAATATAGTACATTGGTTGTAACTGGTATTTCGCAGATCTTTCCCTGGTAGAGATGTAACTTTCGTAAATGAGTCTTTTAGCGTCTCTTTTAAGGGAACAATTAGAACCGTAAAAAGATTGACAAACCTTTAAACACTGAATCATCAAACCTTCAATATTTAACTGAAGTAGGTTTGTCCCGATACCAATATTTTGGTACCTGTACCAAAATGTATTTTGATACTTTTCAAAATATAGGGAAGCACAAAAAACTGTCATATTGGCTTCATTTTAACACAAAATCTTATGATACATTAAACATGTTTTCTATTGCACTGAAAAAACAATTGTAGAAGACTAAAATAAAAATTAAAAGGCCACATTGTTTTTTATTATTGCAATTTACAATTGTATATATTACATGTAGTCTGTCATAATCTAGGATTAGGTTAGAATAGAATAGAACGTTTTGTTGACATTGTATTAAATGCTTCATGATTTATGGTTGCCACTCTTGGTCTGGCTTTAAGAGAATTACAATCATTAGTAAATACTAAAAGCAATACGGCTAAAATTACACAGATAAGACATGTAGCAGATAAAACACATTGTTAAAGATGAAACACAAATTGTAGGAATTTGTTACAAAATTCACTTGCATTACTTTACGCTATGTGGGCGGTTTGACTGTGCTACTAATTGGCATCGTGCGAACCAGCTGTGTGCGCGTCTACGTATGTGCACAACATGGGAGCTGAGTGACTATATCACATGTCGATCTGATGGCTTGTTATTTAATTGTTTAGCTAAGTTTGAAGCAAAGATTGTAATACGTTATGCCACCTTTGGCGAGGCATGTTTGAAATACGGACGCGCCGTGCTGCATGCCAACGTGTTTAATGCGTCATCTTTGTTGATAGTTTTGAAGCCCAAATATCTCCATATTGCGCTTCACACACCATCTTTATTAACCGGTAATATGCTGTTTTTTTGCCATTCTTCCTTTCCACACCTTTCTTGTATGTACTCTCGGCTGTAAGTGCGTGCTGACACACTTAACATTATACGCCTCAGCTCTATACCTCAGCATGCGGATGAAAAAAAGTACTGGTATTTTTCAAAGGCAGTATAGTATAGTTTTTAATTCATTAGTAACGCGGGACTTTATTAGGACCGGTATACCGAACAACCCTTTGGGTTGCTGCTTGTCATTAAAGGGTCACTGTAAGCAGTGCAGCAAAACCATTTAAGAACCAGTGGCATAGTTCATTACAGTCATAAGTGGCATTTCAATACATGACTAGAAAAGGAAAGCATCTACAGCAGTGGTTCGCAAAGTGTTTACACCAAGTAACACCTCAGCAAACACTTGGCTCTCAAATTACCACTATAATGACCAACATTAAAATACAGTAGCGTTGTAGGCCTAGGTATTCATTACAAACAATGCAGATGTTTTATTCAACAAGTATATTTAATATTTTGGCCACTGTAACATTACACAGTTTGAATAGTAACACTATGTTTGAATATAGGGAACTAAAACTTTCCTTGAATCAAGTGATTCTTTGGCGTACCACTACCTGAAGCCCGCGTACTACAAGTGGTACACGTACTACAGTTTGAGAATCACTGATCGGCAGTATTCAAAGTGCAGCGTATTTATTTCAAGCGGTTGATGCACTAAAGCAGAGGACACACATCTGTGCTTACCGAGACCTGTGATGCGCAGAAGATGTTGCGTTCCCTGTCTGACAGACGGAGAGAGCGTCAGGTCTACGAAGGCCTTCACCCCGAGCTTGTCGACTAAACTCAACCAAAAGCTGTACTGTTGCTGCACAGGGTCTGACGGAAAAGAATCTTGAAAACAGAAAAAAATATCAACTGAATTATTCACGTTATTATATGTTACTTGCAACATTCTTTCTTGAAGACATCTAAGGACACTTTCCATTCTATGCAGAGGTCTTAATCACTCCAAAATGCCACTAGGGAGCAATAGCATTGAGAGTGAAATGTTATTTGTGATTAATAATGAAATCAGTACCTCCACAAAAAAATATTTTTTGCCGTGTTAAAAAATGTATAATGTAAATATTGATTTATGAAAAAAAAAAAATGCATTTCTGTAAGATTTGGCAAAATACATCTACAGTATTTCTTGTTCTCATCTACTTTCAATTATATAATTCATCACAAGACAAGTTTGCTTGAGGGCAGGTCAAAGAGTGAGTAAAATAGTGTAATTCGATTTTAGTACAGTATTATGTTCATACTGGAGGCACTTTGCTCTGGCGAGTACATCTACAGTCCGGCTTACTTATAAATAACAGGAAGTGAAATAACTGTAGCCAGCCATAAAAAACAATGCAAACATATGACACCAATCAGTAATATGACCCTTTTGTCTGCATAGAGTTCGCTTGCATGTGTGTTTATTGTGTGTGTGGTAAGAGGAAAAGATAAGAAACAGTTAATACTGTTAGCTGCAGACCATAGACACACAATTACCTAGATCCCCGAGCTGCACGTGGCCCAACACATATAGTCCTCCCTTTTTCAGCTGGTTGACAAAGAGGATAAGCTGGCAGGAAGATCGCGGATTGGCGACCATTAACAGCACCTGTGGCCTCCAGAACTTCACATGGTCCTTCCTCACATCCAGCATCAGCAGATACTTGCGCACCTATAGCCGATAGTAGAGCATGAGAGCTGTATGGTAGACGATGGGTCCCTTCCTAGATACCTGATGGAAGATGAGAGCCTGGCTGATGTAGCCCCAGCTGCTGGTGGGAGAACGGAAGTGGAGGAAGAGGAGCAGCAACAACAGGAGCACGATGCTACCCGATGAGTACACAGGGTTTATGACGAACATCATGACTAAACAACTCAGGATCCCCAGCAGACACGTGTGCCAAGAGAAGAACCGAAAGGTCGGCCTGTAAAACACAGAAATATAAACAGAATGTCTGTGTGAAGATAAACACGACTGTTACTGCCCTGTGAAATAAACCACGAAAAGAGTGTTGGTGAAGTGCAAAGCTCTTATTAGGATACGCTTAAAGAGAATAATTATGTGGCTATTCTTTCAGCGGCCTGTGACTACCCAGGTCTAGTCAGACTTAAAATGGCATCAAATCCATGTTT
Source organism: Entelurus aequoreus (assembly GCF_033978785.1). Taxonomy (NCBI): domain Eukaryota; kingdom Metazoa; phylum Chordata; class Actinopteri; order Syngnathiformes; family Syngnathidae; genus Entelurus; species Entelurus aequoreus. Next base: position 33,159,519 of record NC_084735.1, read on the forward strand.
CCTAGGAGGTTTTTTTCAGGTCTGTTGTTGTCACAGAAGTCACCACAGAAACCAGGACTGGCCATTAGGCCTAAAAATAAAATCTCCAAATTTGTAACCAAAAAATTGTTTTCCAATTTATGTCTCTACTTTTTAAACAAAACCATCAAATATAAATGACAGATAGTTCAAAACAAATTTAGATTTTTATTAGGGATATCCGATAATGGCTTCTTTGCCGATATCCGATATTCCGATATTGTCCAACTCATAATTACCGATTCCGATATCAACCGATACCGATATATACAGTCGTGGAATTAACACATTATTATGCCTAATTTTGTTGTGATGCCCCGCTGGATGCATTCAACAATGTAACTTTACCATGAATTGATTAACGTGGACCCCAACTTAAACAAGTTGAAAAACTTATTCGGGTGTTACCATTTAGTGGTCAATTGTACGGAATATGTACTGTACTGTGCAATCTACTAATACAAGTTTCAATCAATCAATCAAAAACAAGGTTTTCCAAAATAAGAGAACAACTTCAACTCCAGTTATGGAAAAAAGTGTCAACATGGCACTGCCATATTTATTATTGAAGTCACAAAGTGCATTACTTTTTGTAACATGCCTCAAAACAGCTTGGAATTTGGGACATGCTCTCCCTGAGATAATCCTGATACCCATTACAACTATGGGAAATACTATACTTTGACTTTCACAAAGTGCATTATTTTTAATTGTTTTTTAAACATGCCTCAAAACAACAGCTACAAAAAAATGAAGGCACGCAGCTTCAGTCCAGAGTACTAGAGCATACTTGGAGATCGGGAGATGGGGGGGGGGGGGGGGGGGGGTGTTGAGGTGTGGGGGTTGGGGGGCGGTGTTTGGTGGAAGAGTTAGTGCTGCAAGGGGTTCTGGGTATTTGTTCTGTTGTGTTTATGTTGTGTTACGGTGAGGATGTTCTCCCGAAATGTGTTTGTCATTCTTGTTTGGTGTGGGTTCACAGTGTGGCGCATATTTGTAAGAGTTGTTTATACGGCAAACCCTCAGTGTGACCTGAATGGCTGTTGATCAAGTATGCCTTGCATTCACTTGTGTGTGTGAAAAGCTGCAGATGTTATGTGATTGGGCCGGCACATAAAGGCAGTGCCTTTAAGGTTTATTGGCGCTCTGTAATTCTCCCTACGTTCGTGTACACAGCAGCGTTTTAAAAAGTCATACATTTTACTTTTCGAAACCGATACCAATAATTACCGATATTACATTTTAAAGCATTTATTGGCCGATAATATCGGCAGTCCGATATTAATCGGACACCCTTAATTTGTATTGATCCAAAACTAGTAGTTTTTGGATCAATAGCACAATTTACAGGGATTCATGGCATAAACATTCACTGCATCTTACTGTTAGCAAAAAGCTTTTTGGACGCAGTCTTCAGTGCACACGTTCAATTGATCAATTTGCATGTGCTATTGAGATGTCAAAAGTAACAAGATAGTCACGTGTTAACTATAAGTTCCTTGAACAGCACAAATTTTTTTAACAGCCGATAAACACACACACTGTACATACTTTTTGACCCTTGGACCGTTCCGTAGCAGGGGAAAATTTGCTGCGTTCACTAGTTACTGATGAGCCACAAGTGGGAAAATAGCGAGCAGAAATGCAAAAGAGTACATTATGGAATTGTCAGGTCCAAAACCATGACAAGCTGTTCTCCCGACAAGAAAATACTATTTCTCCATGAGCTGTCTTCACTGGTGAACATGCCTGCTGCACGTGTCATTCAGAGAGGTGGGTGGAGCTTCACTTACGTGTTTAAATAACAGTTAAGGTGTTTTAATAACATAAGAGGTAGATTGTTACTGTGACTGCTTTAGTAAGGTGTCATTAAAGCGCAACAGAAATGAAATACGGTAGGCAGGAAGTCGAAAGGGGATTTTTTTTTATTGCAAAGAGTCAGTTCCGTTGTCAAAACATGCCAAGACACCTTTTCAAACCAATCACACTATTCCATCTTAAAAATAAAAGTGTTACACTTTACATTAACTACATTTTAACTACATTAACAAAATAAAAGTGTCATACAATACGGTCATGCTTTGTCGAAGATGTTTTGTAATGTTTGTAATCAGTTGAGAAATATGGGAGGGATTTTTTCCGGCTGGCTGAAATATTGTGTAAATTATTTTATAGCATGTTGTGGTTAATACTCCTCAGTTACAGAATGTTTAAGAGGCTGCATTTTACATTTTATTAATAAATAGAGAAGGTTAAGACATTGTTATGCAGTCATATGCAGACCATTAACTTGTACAACATGTAATGTACAGAATATTAGAAGCATTTATTCAGGTATAAATATCGCAGATGACATTACCAAATATCTTTGACAAAGTATGATCGTAACAATCCACATTTTGTGTTAACAGTGTTGGGACTAACGCGTTACTTTGTAACGCGTTACTGTAACGCCGTTACTTTCGGCGGTAAATAGTAATCTAACGCGTTATTTTTTATATTCAGTAACTCAGTTACCGTTACTACATGATGCGTTATTTTACGTTGTTTTTTATGTAATATCGGCTAGAAACTGAGAAGATCTGAGTGTGTTTTATTGGAGCTCTGCAGAAGAGGCGACCGGATAAGAGGTGCGTGCCGTGTACGTGTGTATGTGTGTGTGTGGGAGGGGACGTGTCTGTGTTTACATCATGGCGGAGGCAGAAGTCGAATGGAGATATTCTCACTACTTTTCTTTTGTCGGCCACAAAGAAAAGAACATTTTAGTTAAATGTAAGTTGTGTCTTGGATCAAAGATCCTATCCTAGCAATTCAAATCTGCTGAAACAGCTACAAAAGCAACATGCTTCGACGAAGCTAGTAAAGAGAAACACACCTCACCTCCACCTCCAACAACAGCTGGATTTTAACGCGGCACTGCGCACTGAAGGTACACACTCTTGTCAATTCTCTTATACACTCTTTCATTCTAGACTTCTGGAGTGTTTGATTATCACATCACTCTAAATGTATAGACTATAAAGTTCACAAACATAAAGAGGGATGCTAGTGGGCCAGGCCAATCTTTCTTTATCTCTAAACTAAAACTGGGGAAATGCGTAGAGTGTTCTGGGCTTCAGACATGATTTTGTTTCAGAATTTCTTGAGAGAAAAAAACGCCTGGTTAGGCTTTGTGTATGTAGTGTGTGCCTTCTTTGGTTTACAGCTATGTTTTTATTATGCTTTGTTACTTATGTATGTTATGTTGCAGCTATTTAAAATAGTTTTGTCAATTTGTTCTGGCCTGAAACAAATTGGCCCTTTGAAACATATCTTTGTCTTTGTGTGTTGTATGTAGACGACATTGCTTAGCATTGTTCAGTGATGCAAATGCATGTCAAGTTGATCAACAGATTGTATTATTCTCCAGTGCAATAACAGTACTGAAATGAAGGCTAAAAGGGCATTAAAGGGGGCCTTAAAAAAAATAAAAAATATATATAAGTAACTAAATAGTTACTTTCACAGTAACGCATTACTTTTTGGTGTAAGTAACTGAGTTAGCAACTGAGATACTTTTGAAATAAAGTAACTAGTAACTGTAACTAGTTACTGGTTTTCAGTAACCAACCCAACACTGCTTATTAATGTGTTAATGTGTTATTAAACTGGAATCTAAACATAGTTTAGCTCCTCTCCTCTGAATGCAAGTGTTTCTACAGCAGGAATGAATACAAATTCTGTATTCCTACAAAATAAAAAATCAGGCAAGACACTGCAAGTATTTTTTTATTGTCATTATAAGTGTGTTTATGTCCTTCCTGTGTTGAGCAGTTTTAAAAGCATAATGTTTATAAACATTTCATTAAAGCAAAATAATTATCTAGTCATGGTATTAAAAAGTAAACTATACCTGTCTAGGGTACACTTATTAATAATGAAAAAAAATATCTATCTGTGATTCCTTTTTAGTTAACTATGAATGAAATGCGAGTAATCATGATCAAATATTTCAACCATTTGACAGCGCTAATTTTAATACACGCAGACCTTTAGTAGATCAGGCCCTGTGTTTTTAGTGATTTGCAGAGCAACCACTTTAGTGACTGTTCCCATCGTGCTTCTTTCTTATTATACATGGTATATTGTGTAAATGACTTCACCACAGTAAGCTGCTTTCCGCGGGAGCTTGTTTGTTTGTTTGGCCTTGTTCCCCTCGGAATCATTTGCATTTCCCCCACTCAGATGAATGCTTCTATTTTAGATGTTGAAATAGATTTGTTGTGCTGCTGCCATTTTAAACAAACGTTGCAGGATGCAGTCACTTGTACCATGTCTGTTGCCACAAATTCAAGCCACTGACTACAATACTCTTTTCTTTGGAACAAGCGTCTCACCATCGTTCGCGTTACAGTAGCCATGTTTTAAAATGTGTTTGAATCTCCACCCCAAAAAAATAAGGGGGAGAGCGGAAGCTACGGAAGCTCCTGGGGGAAAAAGAATGATTGAGCAAGAGGAAAAAACATAGATTTTTTTTTTTTTAATCGTTTGCCACAAAAAACTTTCATCCATAAAATGAATTTATCGCCAAAGCCTAAGAGAAACCTCAACTGACTGACCTTTTAGTCCCCGTCATCCACTTTGTTTTCTGATTACCTGAAATTTGGCGCTGAAGCCCACTCAAGGGCCAAACAAGCCAAGTCAAGCGCGGCGTAGGCAAGCAAGTAGAAAACAGTCACCAAGCTGGCAACAGCATTGAGTTGACCAGCAAACACCACACACTGTAACACAACACACAACGCAAGTTATCATGCTGTATGAGTACTAGTATAATACGCCAAGGGGGACCTGCTCACCTGTGCCAGCCCCCACGTGTAAAGCACAGCCATCCATGGGTTCCCTGAGCTGGTTGTGATGGTGGCAGGGGCTAATGGCAAACCTGAGCGAAAGGAAACAGCTTAGTAGACCTGGGACAAAGACAGCAGTCATGGAAAGTTAACGTTCTACCAAAGAGTTTATCCACAGCGAGGGCGTGCAGGATACGGGATGCCCCGATCATGGAGCACATTGCGGCGAAGAGGGCGCCACAGTATATCCCTATGGTCACAAATGGCGGCCAAATGTTTATTCTTTGGAGGAAGCCATAATCTTGAATCAGCAGAGTCCTAGAGAGAAAAAAAAAACTGGTAATGCTTTTAATTTAATTGACTGTAAAATATATTGCATTTAGAGTTGCTCTTCGGAGATTGGCCTTCATCAATTTTGACCAATGTAGGTCAAAATGTTAAAGAACTGTAAAGGACCCAATTCCCGACTACGCAAAGCAGCTAAATCATTGTGTTTTTATCCACTTGCATCTAGAAGACATAGGGCTAATCTACTAACATCCAAATAAGAAGTGCTAAATAGAGTGTACAAACTCATTTATAAAATAGTAAATCGTGTGTACTATTAGTGGGCGTGTTGTGGGCCATCTGCTAGGACTGTGTGTACAATTAATAACGAGTGCAAATGTGGTGCAGACAGCCCTGTTTAAATGAGGTCTCTGTGTGTATACCAACTGTCACCATGGAGACAACTAATTTCGCCCCACATTTATGGCATCATCGTCATCATATAATATGGCCACTTTTCTCTAGGCTATCCTAAAGGGTGATCAAGACAACAGAACCTATTTTCAGCTCGCTGAAGGTGCGCTTTGGGAGGCGCAGCGGTGTTGTAATTGTACGTCTGGAATGATCCAGGTGCAAGAAAATGCATATTGCAAAAACTTTTTTCATGTTGGGAAAACAAACAACATGAAAAAAAGGCAGCACACACCAAAAATAATACATTAAATTTGTTTTAATTAGCTCCTTAAGTCATCCAACAGCTGTAAAATTACAAATTGCCATTCCTGAATAGAGAACATGTCTAGTGTTTTTACTTCTGACAGTCCAGACAAAATATTCTCAATCGCCTGTCCTTGCAGCATGATCGCCTCCTTTCTCACAGCCATTTATATGTAACTGTTCCAGTTTGCACCAACATTTCAGATGTTCTAAATAAAAACGCAAAAACAGAGACCGCAAACCGTTTTAGATTTGATAAATCCTTTCACAAATGATAAATAATTATATGTGTATCTCCTTCTCCTGGTATTGTGGGCGGTCTGATAATCAGCATATATTCTGCATGTACATGAAGACATACACACTAAATGGATTGCACTCTATATTTTGCTTACTGCAGTGCTTCTCAAAAATGTTCTGTTACGCACCCCCTAGGAAGAGGAAATTATTTTGCGCCCCCCTACTCTCCACCGTGACTTTGAATAGTATAATTTGTCTATAAAAAGTGTTATAACTATATCTCTGCAAAACATTGTAAGCTTATTTACATTAAAGGACAAAACACACCAGCCTTTCCTTGTCTCTCACCGTGGTTACAGTGAAGCCAAGTGCTACATACGCTTCATCATATTCTGATACGGCAAAAAAAGCATGTTCCCCCAGGTCACACGCGCCCCCCCTGGCATCGCACCGCGCCCCCCTAAGGGGGTCCGCCACACTATTTGAGAAGGACTGGCTTAGTGCTTAGTGGGTGCTATCAAGTTTGTACTTGTTTTAATACATGCAAACATATAGCAGTTCAGGCCCATAATGTACAGCAGAGTAGATTATTACTAGGGAAGTAACGGTTTCAAAATGTCACAGTACGATATTATCACGGTATTAAGGCTACGGTACGATATTATTGCGGTATGTGTCCAAAAAAAAAACTTGGTAAAAATGCCATAGTATGTAAAATGAAGTGTCAGGAATGTTTAGGATAAACACACTTACTGTAATTAAACACAAACATAATGTTAAAATGTTCTAATTTATATTTTTTACTAAAAACAAGTATTTCTAAGTGCCTATATTTGTGCAGGAACATCTACTGTTTCAAGCAAATATTAAAAATAACAACTTATAGTTGATGTCATTAAAGTAACAATGTAAACATGCAGTGTAACAAGTGTAAAACAATAATGTACATATAGTTTAGTGTCTTTCAACCAAGCAGTGTCCTCCACAGTAGACATGTATATAGGAGTCTGGAAAATGTTGTTTCTCAGAAAAGTAAACTAACAATTCAATTTTTATTAATGTAAATACCTCACAAACTGATGTTTGTCTTCGCTGGATTAAAATATTTTTTCTGAGTGACGGTTATGAGGCGGCGACTTGTGCAGCCCTGCTTTCTGCCCGAGTGCAGCTGGAACAGCCTTCAGCCCCCCCGCAACATCGCGACAGACAAGCGGCAGAAAAAAAGATGGTTGGATTGAAGATGTATCAAGTAGCTTTTTAGTTACCTCGTATTTCCAACGTTGAACATTTGGGTGATTTCCCGCTGTGCTGTGCGACCAGACCTGCTGGCTCTCTGTTGCCTTGGAACCGCTCTAAAACGAAAGTGGTGCGCTTCGCTTTGCAGAACGCAGACTTTCTTACCGCTGCCAAAGAGGTTATGTTTTGGCCTGGGCTTGTTTGTTAGCAACATAACTCAACCAGTTATGGACAGATTTCTTGTCACGGCGCATGCGCAGTCCCGTATGCCTTCTGCTGAGAGCACAACCGGCGCCTCTGCTGCAGCCGCGCCGGGACACGCCTCTGCTCGCTCGGCCCGCATCGCGCCCACGCGCCGGCAATCTGCAATCAGCGCACCTTGGACTAATCAAGACAAGCAGCCTAAAGACCAGCAGACCCGAAGATCCAGTGCCGGAACGTAGTTCAGTCTTTGTAGTAAGCATCCCGTCTCTGGCTCCCCTCCCCCGTACTTGCTCTCTCTCTGTGCTTTCCCAGTTCCCGCGTCTTATGTCCTTTGTGTTTCCCGCAGTGCTTTCCTTGCCTCCCGTGATCGAGCTGTGTGCCTCGACTTCTTTTTGGATTCCGGACTGCATCCCTCGATCCTCGACCCCTGCTTGGACACGGACCTGTTGACGCCTCGCTATACCCCCCCCCCCAACAACCTGCCAGTCTCACTGACGTTCGAGCCTGCCTTTCCCCTCCAGGACTTCCGCCTCTCGCTCAACATAACACTCAGCAAGTAATTCCCACACATAGTCTCACACACACACACTCTTAGAATTTAGTCACACTCCATTCTCGAGTTTATTATATTACTATTTATTAATATATATATATATATATATATATATATATATATATATATATATATATATATATATATATATATATATATATATATATATATATATATATATATACTGTATATTGTCATTATATATATAATAAAACATAGAGCTACTACACCCCATTGTGGTCTGTGCCGTCTATTTCCCCCGTACATAAGATTTATGGTTCAAAAAAACTATTCATTTTTATCTACGACGAGTATGAACACACTTCACTTCCTGCTTACAGCGTTAAACGCGGCCACCTTGCCAACCACGCGCTGCGCAAAGGATTCTGGGAGAAGTAGTTTATTTAAAACGCCAGAAAAAAACTATACTCACCAAGTTTTCGTTTGGTACGTCACACGTCACGGTATTATTGAGAAGACATTGAAACTAAAATACTGCAGTCTTAATAATACCGTTACATCCTTAATTGTTAGCTATATATATTTTTGGGACCAATTAAGTGAAATTGGATAATTTCCCACAGTGCATCTGATGATTTCTCAGGACACACTGATGTGCCGCGGCAGAGTGGATGGGAATGACTGATCTACAACATTTAATAGGCATTGCCATAGTTCCCCACCTTTCACAGGTGGCGCTGACCAGGAGGAAGAAGAGAACGTAGACAATGAATGTGTAAATGACGGCCACGATGGTACCTTTGGGGATGGATATGCTTGGAGTTTCCAGGTCTCCTTCAGAGAGAAGAGCAAACATCTCATTAGAACAAATTGTTTAATTTCACCTCACAAGACTTGAAACTACAGCAAGGAAGGGATTCATATGGCCCCATTCCTGGGTGGATCTTGCGTGAGAGGAAGAGGGGGGGTTAATCATTTTGAAATACAGTTTGCTGAAAATTATGGAAAGGGACACTCAACATATCAATTGCTGCTGTGGTCAAAGTTGGAATTGCCACAAAACAACTTTTAAGACATGCAACACTCTACTGCCATGTGGCGGTTAAAGTGGATAGTACACTACCAAATTTGTCACGTTTCATGTATCAGGTCAATTTTGACGAATGGGGCCATATGAATACCCTTGACACAATCCATTGTAATGTAACAAGCTATAACCTGACATGTTGGCTCCAGCCATAATTCCAGTGCAGCTGGTGAACATGACGGCGAACACGGTGGCAAAGGACATTACAGTGTGGGTGCTGTAGTCCAACGAGTAACCAGCTAAAGGTTGGAAAAGTGATGTTAAATAAGAAGTAATAAATGTCAGCGTACAGCCAAACACTTACGGCCCAGGTTGTTCTTCAGCGTTGTTAGGTTAAAGCCGGTGTAGCTGGCGTTATAACGCTGGGTCTGGTTGCCAGGACCCAAGTGAGTGAGGACAAAATCTAGAGGTTTGACGGCCAAAGAGCTGATAAAGACGGACAACAGCGACACGGTGACCAGCAGCAGGATGGCGAAGGCGGTGCGGGAGTAGATGTGGGCGCCCACCAGACACACCAGAAGACACAAGAGGAGGACCACAGAGGAGTAGAGCACGATGTACCAGTAACCTTGAGGGAGCACGCGCACACCCTCGGACACGGATGTTTCTGAAAGCAAACAGACAAGACATTAAAGTGTGCCAAAAATGAGGCATTGAAAAATAAAAAGTTGTTATGTTGTTTGGTTGCTAAATCTTGGAGGCATAATACAATTCTGTACTTGGCAACCACCAGAAAATTTTGCAATTGACTTAAGACAGCAAAGTTTGTTGTACAAAAACCCTATTTACTGTAAATAATTCATTACTGTATATACCTACAACACAGACTAGGGTTTGGCAATATAGATGATATATTAATGATGTCAATTTGGCTGGCGATAGGGCATTTGATTCTATCGCCATATCGTGATAATGCAAGTTGATGACACATTCTAACTGTGTCCAGCAAATTTGACAGAGACAAGCGTACAAACGCGTCCTCAACACACTGAAGGATTCTCACTAATGTCCCTCCTGCTTTTAAGTCACTAATCTTCGCCTCCATGGCGCCAAATAAACTATGTTTCTTACTAGAGGACGAGTAATAGATAAACATGCTAAGCTGCACACTGCAGGAGGATACGGTAACCGCTAAGCTAGAGCTCTTGAATGCAAACAAAGGTAGGCGGATCAAATATGTTTTGTTGTCAAAATATCTTTTGTCATTTTTGTTATCGGTTATAAACTCAAGAAATAAGTCCCTGGATGCAGGACAAAAATGATTTCAGTCAGAGCCAATAGTAAGAAATAATTAAAATATTTAGTTGACATTGTTACACCCCTACCCAGTGCTTTTGTCTAATTATTGTCATCAAAAATGGAATCATTCATTGATCTTGAAAATGTGAAATATCAGTAAACCCAAAAGTGTAGTATGGTGCAAAAACAATTGTAAAGTATCCAAACAACTAAGGAATAGTGCTTATTACATTTGAACAAAAGTGTAGATTGATCTGTGTTACAGCAGAGAGTAAGCAGTTATTATCAGTAAATTAGCAAGTACATTAAGAACAGTTATCAATCAATAACTGTAAATGACGCAACAGCCAAATTAGGAGCGTTTTTACCTCATTTTAAAATGGTTCCATTATCATTCATATGCCAAATAACATATCGTGATATATATTGTTACGGCTGCAATATACTGTATACATTAGGGAGGAATTCATATGCCCCATTCGTGCGTGGATATCGCATGAGAGAAAGGTGGGGGGGTTACTCGTGAGTGCACCGTCAACCTTGCTGCTGCTCGAGCCGGCTTCGGCAGCCCCGGCAAGCTGGCTGTAACCCGCAAGCTATTATCCTGCCACATCAAACCTCCAGGGGCCAGATGCGGCCCCAAACACGGACAACCACTCCAAGGCTTCTGGGTTATTATACATTTTGCAATGCAGTATACTGAAAATTATGGAAAGCGCCACTCTATATAGCAAACAACCCTGTGGTCAAAGTTGGAATTGCCACAAAACACGTTTTAAGATATTCAACACTCTACTGCCGTCTGAAGTAGATAGTGCACCCCCAAATTGGTCACGTTTCATGTGTCATGTGCGACAAATGGGCCCATATGAATCCCCTTACAAATGTATTGTAATATAGATTTTAGAACATATTGCTCATCCCTAACACCGACTAACGGAGTGAGGTTCTCTACGCTGGGAAAATTAGTGAGTCAATACTTGTGTGTTTGAACCTTCGGAGGGGGTTTTCTAAGCAACATGACGCTCACCCTGCAAGAATCCTTAGCCCAGAGGTAATTTATTTTTAAAACTTGAGGTTTTAAATGTGAATAACTGTAGCTCATAACTTAAGGGCGGTATAGCTCGGTTGGTAGAGTGGCCGTGCCAGCAACTTAAGGGTTCCAGGTTCGATCCCCGCTTCCGCCATCCTAGTAACTTCCGTTGTGTCCTTGAGCAAGACACTTTACCCACCTGCTCCCAGTGCCACCCACACTGGTTTAAATGTAACTTAGATATTGGGTTTCACTATGTAAAGCACTTTGAGTCACTAGAGAAAAGCGCTAAATAAATATAATTCACTTCACTTCACAAGTTGTACTCCGCTTTGTGTTTTGTTTTTGTGAAAAGGGTACTGTACTTGAGAACTGTTCAAATAATAAATGTTTTTAATCAGCTTATTAACACTTTTGGATTTGGATTAACCATGATTAATAGTCACAAGTTATTACTCGCTTCCATAATTTAAATAACTTTAAAAAAAGCCCAATATTTGGACACAAATGCAATGATATTGTCAGAATGTCATCCAGTAACATTTTTTTTATGTTTTATTTGAATGCATGTCATTTATTTGTTCAAAACTAGGTAACGGTTTTAACTTAAGTCGAGTCTGGGTGTAGTCCTCGCTCATCTTTGCACTGACGTATGCGTTGAACTGATCACTGACCTTATAGCAACCTGTGCCATATTTCAAGTAATCGTCCACGGTTAAGGTCGGTTACACATCAAATAAACTTACCAGCATCCACGCCAAAGACGTCAAGTATAGCCTCCACAAGACCAAGAACATATTCTCCACACGCAAACACTTTGGCCAAGAAGAACATCAAACCAATACTTCCTCCAAACTCAGGTCCCAGGGATCGACTGATCATGTCTGTTGAATAGTCAAGGTTTTTTTTCACGTACTGTAAGACTAGAAAAATGCATATACTCCACATTAGTGAAGGCACTGGTTAAGATACAGTAGGCACCACCGCCTTGTATGGCTCCGTTGGTGGAAATGGCACAGATAGACAAGATGGTGAGCGTTATGATGGTGTAGGCTACAACCACCATCAGAAGACCTTCCAGGAGACCAGCGTGGCCAACAACAAACCCTGCAAAATGAGATCATGCCAGCGTAAGTTCATTTACATAAACACTGAACCGTTATCGTACCTTTAAATGTGCATCACTCACCTGTTCTCAGGAACAGTACGATACTGAACATGGAGAGGATGGTCGGCACCATCACCCCGAAAAAGGTGTTGAGCTTCCGAGGCTCTTTGCTGGGTGGGCCAGAGCTGGAGTCGGGGGACGTGTCCCGTACGGCGCCGCATGTTCCTGCTGCCACCGTCAGACCACAAATCCCTGAAGTAACGAGGGGCGTGCGTTCGTTGGACATGACTGCTGCTTCCTTAGTTTGCCCTGTGAAACAGATATCTACTTTGAAACATCTGCCACATATCCTAAATGAGGATTTACTGTCTTCCAATTTTGGTGCAAGTTGCAGGTCAGGGTCCCCGATCTCACAAAAACATTTGAGGTCAAATCACTTTCAATTTGGTACTTTCATGGACATGTTAACTTTAGATGGTTATAAGCAAAAAGTTAGTATAGTGCAATTTTAGAAAAATTAAACAGTAAAATGATGACATAAAACTTTAGTAGGGATGTAACAATATGAAAATGTCATATCACAGTTATCATGATCATTACAGTATTGTGCTAAAAAGTACTTAGACACACAAACACTAAAATATTTTGACTAAACAATTATTTTTTATTAACTAAAATAAATACACACTGTTAGAAAAAACACTATTTGGCATGTTTTGTGTTTCTAATGCATCACTGATAGTGTTTTAGTCTTAGTATTTAATCTGTTTCAATGGCTAAGCTTTTATTGTTTTAAACATTGGTTTTAAAAATTCTGCCTGTATGAAAATATCAATATTCAGTTACATATTTAGCAGTGTTTTTCATGAATTTTGTCATTCTTCCAATCAAATTAGTATTATTTTGTTTTTTTACTTAAAGGTGCTCTTTGCAATTTCCTCACAGTAACATTTTTATGTTATATATAACAAGAACACCACTGGCAACCTTTTGATACCAGTAGAGGTTTAACAGAACACATTTGTTTGACAATTCCCTGTATTTTTCACAATTACAGAGTTTATGTATTTAAGATTTTTATTAACCCGAAAAAAATTATTGGTGTTTACCGAGGTCACTCACCTGGTCTCAACAACAAGTATGCGCAGGGAGTGTGAGCACACATATAAATGCAGTCCAAAAGAAGCAAGGAACAATTTGCAGACATGTTGTTGTTATGATAGAATATACAGCTAACACCAGCTCTCTAAATTGCTATTATTATTTAACAACACCTAAAGCTAATGTGCGTGCATGTGTTACGTACGTATGTATTTATGTCATTACGTACGAGAAGCTGTGAGAGGGCGGGATACACTGTGTAAAATACATTGGAAAGTTGCCGCCCTCTAGGCATCTGTGTATATGCAAACAGCCTCTTTAACTAACTAAACGTTGTTTATATTTAAAGTACATTTTGAGTTATGTTATTTGAAATACACAACTTTTTAAATTTCAGAAGACACATTAGGTATATTTGCAAAAAGTATCGGTATCGGATCGGTATAGCCGATACCAGCCTGAATTTCACTAGGTATCGTATCAGAAAGAAAATCAGTGGTATCGTACATCACTACTAGCCTCAAAGAAAGATGTGCACAAACTACAGTTAAATCTAAACTTTAAAATGAATACATATGAATAAGTTATTATAGTGATCGGTATTGCCCAGAAAAAAACAATTATTTATTGTTGATTTCCTTTAATGTAATCGAATACACATTTCTTGAGGCCAAAGGGTTTATATTTTGTTTATTTTATTTTATGTAGAAAAAAAAGCTCAAAACAGTATGGCTGGTTATTAGACAAAAACAATTGTAGTCAGGTTTAGTTCCTAAAACAGTCGCATAACAACTACAGTACACACTACATGCAATGAAGTTATTATTGTCCAAGCCATGAAGAAGAAGAAGAAGAAGAAGAAGAAGAAGAAGAAGAAGAAGAAGAAGAAGAAGAAGAAGAAGAAGAAGAAGAAGAAGAAGAAGAAGAAGAAGAAGAAGAAGAAGAAGAAGAAGAAGAAGAAGAAGAAGAAGAAGAAGAAGAAGAAGAAGAAGAAGAAGAAGAAGAAGAAGAAGAAGAAGAAGAAGAAGAAGAAGAAGAAGAAGAAGAAGAAGAAGAAGAAGAAGAAGCACTTCATTATGAGGAGCCATTAGGGACATTATTCAGAATTAGTAGTATGAGTGAGAGGTAATTCTGAATAATGTCCCTGACGGCTCCCCATACTTTATTGTCATTGCACAAACACAAGGAAATTTCATGTGCCAAGCACTCACATGTTCTTGAAAATGCTAATCAACATCCTCACCGTAGCAATGTGTTACGAAACACTGTGAGACTAATTTATTATTGTAAAAGGGTCATCTGAGCATAGTGAAATGCAGCAAATCTAATTGGCAAAATCATAAACAGCCTGACAGAGCAGTCAACTGATGCTAACACATAGCCTGATGCATCACGTTACTTTTGACGGCTGACAATTTCCATGTTCTACCTATTTTTTCTTTTTGCATAGAGCGCAGCAAAGTTCAAAGGATGACACAGTACAGTAGCAGGAAGGCCCAGCATGTGATGTTTGCCCGCACTCTACGTTTAATGAAAGCTGCTCACACCTCTGTTTAGTATTTGGAGCCAGCTGACTCACACTTGCTTGTCTGACTTGACACACACTTCAAACTAAAAAAAAACACAGTACTTTTTCCTTCATATTTTTACTGACTGGAAATGTCCTCAAAACTCGTTATCTTCTTCCTGTTGCTAAAACAGCAAGAGGAACAACATGGTGTGAATGCAAGCGGCCTAATTTCTTCAATAACGAAACTGCCTCTCTGCTAACTTAGTCTTTGTTCAAACAGTAACTGCTCATTTGGTGCATAAGCATTGTTTCCCTTGCAAATTCTCAACAGGATGAACTGACAATATGGAAAATAATATTACTATTGCAGATCATTAAGCAAAAGTCCCACCTGGTGATAACAAAAACTGAAACAAAAACCTCTTGTTGTGTGGGATTGTTAGACATATTTTTTTAAATACACAACAGCCGTTGTGTTCTTCACACAGACATCCATCATCAATGGCACTTACTGTACACCCTCCAATTTGACATTAAACTCCAGTATAAAACTTATCAAAATAAAGCATGGTCATAAACACAGAACTAGAACGGCATCATATTATGTGTTTTAATGAAACTCTGGTTATGATTTATTTGTTTCAGAAATGTAACAAACCACATCAAAGAACATCATATGGTTACATTTGCACAATTCAACATATCTGAAAAGATGTAGGCAGAAGAAAAAAACATTATTTAATCCTACCCCTTCTTGTCTTTTACTGATAATTATTAAAGTTAAAGTTAAAGTACCAATAATTGTCACACACACACTAGGTGTGGTGAAATGTATCCTGTGCATTTGACCCATTCCCTTGTTCACACCCCTGGGAGGTGAGGGGAGCAGTGAGCAGCAGCGGTGGCCGCTCCCGGGAATAATGTTTTGGTGATTCAACCCCCAATTCCAACCTTTGATTTATATATAATAATTATTAAATATATATATATGAATTATTCCCACAGTACATGTTACATGTTTACCTTAAGTTCACTCAGTGTGTGAAAGAAAGGAAGAAAGTGTCACATTTCAATAAGTAAAACCGTAAAAAAAAACATTCTGTGTAAATATACATACTAGAAAAACT
Organism: Entelurus aequoreus; assembly: GCF_033978785.1. NCBI lineage: Eukaryota > Metazoa > Chordata > Actinopteri > Syngnathiformes > Syngnathidae > Entelurus > Entelurus aequoreus. The sequence goes on from NC_084735.1 coordinate 33,175,743, forward strand.
TAAACTATAGTGCAAACTACAACCACAATTCCTGACATATTAATTGTTATTTGTTCATTGTACATTTTCTGTCAGTTTTTAATCCTTTATTGATTGATTGATTGAAACTTTTATTAGTAGATTAGACAGTACAGTACATATTCCGTACAATTGACCACTAAATGGTAACACCCGAAAAAGTTTTTCAACTTGTTTAAGTCGGGGTCCACGTAAATCAATACATTTCTTCCCTTGCTATCCACAATCTCTATACACTCCATTATCACATTATTTCAATCTCATATTATTTTCTTTCCCTATCAGAAAATGATCAAACACGAACAGAGGAAAGACTCAGCCAAGGGACTGCGCTTCTTCCATGTTGAATTGTGCAAGTGTAAACATGTGATGTTCTTTCACATGTTTTAGATATTTTCGAACTAAGCGTTATTTTTGTAGTAGCCTAAGGGTGGTAAAAAGGCCATGTATTTACCCCACAGGGAAAGTGTATGTTTTGGTAATTTAATTTTCTTTTCATTAATGGAAATGGAAAACGAAAAAACGACCGGTTTATTTGAATTTCACTTTTAAAAAACAAAAAAACAAAAGTTGTTCTTTTTTGGTTTTGAAGAGCTATAACTACATATAAAAAAACAGTTAGATTTTCATTGTATATTTCATGTAACACACATTTACATGCCTAGTAAAGAGATACAGAAGAACAGACCAAAACAAATGTTTTTTTTCATATTCTGATACTGTAAGTTTTTCTTTTCAAAATAAAAGCGGGGATACTACATAGTACCTGTGTGTCTGGCTAATATTATTTGGAGCCCTACACAAAAACTATTTTAAACATGGTAAAACAAGGACTGACATCTTCAGAAATCTCTACGCACATGTCACATGAAAGTGGAGGCTGAAAATGATTTGATCAAGCACTGTATCAAGGGTCTACGACATTTAGTATCAAAACATTTTGCGGCCTCTTCCACTGAAGAAAAATAGTATAGAGCAGTAAAACGTAACACAGCTAATAAAGGTTATAATAGTTTTCATCTTTTTTTTTTTTTACAGGAAAACCATCTCTTTATGTGAAATTAAACCTCTCCCTTTTCTATTTTCTTTTTTGGCAAGTCTTTGGGGTTAGCTTACCCAAGGGGTTGCATATTCCAGAAGCTGAAGTGAACACACAGGCTTCTATTCTCTTTTACTATTCTTGCTCCTTAAAACTCAGCCTGTGTGCATTCATGGTCTCACAGACTGTTGGAAAATATGGAACTCTTTATAAAATTGCAATGCATAAACCAAATCTGAGGGAGTCACAACAAGGAGGCAGAAGAGCCACATGTGGCTCCAGGGCCACGGGTTGCAGACCCCTGGACTATACCAGTGGTCCTCAACCACCGAGCCGCGGACCGATGTTTTTTTTTTTTTTTTTTTAATTAAATCAACATAAAAAACACAATATTTACATTATATATCAATATAGATCAATACATTCTGCAGGGATACAGTCCGTAAGCACACATGATTGTATTTCTTTATGAAAAAAAAAAAAATTGTGTGGGACACATTTTCAAGCGTTGACCGGTCCCCAGCTACAAAAAAGTTGGGGACCACTGGACTATACAATACAGCAATGTATAACAGTATCACAGGCCACGCCGCGGTCCTGTCTTTTGAAATTACTACTTGTGGCTCCGGTGTCGGAATATGAAAAAAAAGTCAGTTTTGATCTGTTTTTCAGTTTGCTTGTAGAAATGAGTACCATTGTGATTTTCCAGCTTTTATTTTGAAAATAATATTAGTTTTGAAACATTAGTTTTGGTCTGTTTTCCCGTTTCTGTTTCCTGGGGATTTTTGTTCATATAAAATACAAATTGAAAATCAAACCATTTTTAGATATAGTTATTGCTCTTTAATTGGCACCAAAAAAAGAACGCAAGTTATTTTATTTTATTTATTGCATTTTAAAATGAAACTCAAATAAACCAATTGTTTTTGTTTTTCAATTTCCATTGATGAAAAGAAAATTGAATGACCAAAAATATACACTGATCCATAGTTGTGCAGGTTGTGGCAAAGTTGTTTATGTTGCAGTCACACCGGTTGGCCAATTGGAAAATGCAAGAAAAAAAATGCTCAATTTAAATCTGATTAATATTTAATATTCCTTTTCTGCGTTGTTGCTCGTACTAAAAATAAAGGCTGTCGTCCATTCCAGATGTTGCTGCATGCTAGGGATGGGCGATACCACACTTTTAGGATTCGATACGATACCGATACTTTTTCATCGATACCATACCGATACCAATAATTTCTTATTGGCAATTTATTGTCAGTCAAAAATATTATTACTATTGTTATTATTTAAGACAAATCACAAGACAAATACAGACCATTTATACCACATTTACTATGGTCAATATATAATAAAAGTACAATTAAAATAAATAACATAAATATGAAAAATAAATTAAATATTATATATAATAATAACTATATATTATATATAATAATAATTGAATATTAGGGCTTTCCAATTAACAGTCAAATCCAAATTGCAAGAAGCTGCAGTTATTTTTTAAAGTTTGTGATATAATTAGCAATTAATGAAATATGAAATAGGCTAATGTTTTCGAAATGTAAGAAATCATGTTACAGATTAAAACCAAAATCACATTCAATCATATATTCAAGATTTTCTTGGAAAAAAATAAAACTGTAATGCAAAGATGAAGAATCTCCAAATTGTATCTCTTTCTTATCTTGTTTTAAATACTCAAGCAATTTTCAACTAACAGTAAATTCCCCTGTGTGGAAATTATTTGAATTTAGGATAATCATTTAAACAAAAATATTCAGTAAACATTACTAAAAAAAAAAAAAACAATGCCTGTTTTAAGTGAACAATTGGACAACACTGGATATGCCTGGCTGCATCGCTGTCGGCTGGCTGTGTGTGTGTTGCACGTTGACGACGCTCATTCGCTGTCTCCTGTCACGTGACTGGGCCAGCTCTATACTCTGCCAGGTACAGGGGTGTCCCAGCACATAGTAAGTTAAGTAAGTCATCAAAAACATCTGAAAGTGATGCTTGCACCCCTTACACGCCGTTTTTTGGTTTATATCGATACTTTTTTCAGAAAAGTGATGCCAAATGAGTAGCGTGTGAGTATCGATATATCGATACCACAGGATCGATACGCACATCCCTACTGCATGCTGCCAGTAACCATCTTAAGCGGCCATCTGATGGTCTCTGTGTCCATTTGGAGTACAGTTACGTTTCAACATAAATCTTCAGTCACGCCAAATAACGCTAAAAAAAAAAAGAAAAAGGATTGAACTCACTAAAATATAAAACGAGAAAACAGCTCATCTGCTAGTGTTATGTTTTGTAGCAAGTAAGCGAGAGCAGCCACCCGACCTGCCTCGCCGGCGGCACACACGGTGAAGATAAAGCAACGCACCTTCGAAAATGAAACTCAAAACAATAAATGTACAAATCTGAATGAACGTATATCTAGACTCTTGCAGACAAGTGACGTTTTTTATCAAGCTAAACCACAACATGGACTCGTTAACTCACCACTGCCGCTCGTTGACAAACTCTATAGCCCCCCACTTCCTGCTTCTGGTCAACTCCGTAGTTGTGTTTAATATGTCCGCTTTTACGTCCACGGTACTCGGTGGTGATGGCCGCCGCTGCTTCGGCTGTCCCAGGCCGGTGGTCGGCGCCGAGTAGTTCCCGGTGCCGATAGCTGTGGCCAGAGGAAGATGACCAATGACAACAAGGCGGCATGGCACGCCTCGTTCAGCGGTTATTTGCTCTGAAGTGTCATGGGAAAGCGGAAAAACCACCATGTGACTCTTAAAAAGGGCGGGGCAAACATACACAATAATAGCCGCGCCCCTTCTTCTTCCTCTTCTTCTCTCTCCTTTTCTTATTTGTCTTTATGTAATCATTTGTTTACACATTTACTTTGCTTACATTTGTGCCTTATATTTTGTATTCCAACACAAGTGTTCATATTATGTTTGTAGAGTTGAACTGCTTAATGTTTTGGACTTGCAATGTGGTTTTTACGCACCATGAGGCGCTGTTGCTCGACAACAGAGCTTTACAAAGATAGATAGATGTATGGACGAATAATAATAATAATAACACTTTTATTCATTCCACAATTGGGAAATGATATGGTTGCAGTGCAGGTTTTTACATACAGTAACAGAAATAAAACGTAATGAAGTGGTCTCCTGCTGGTGCCTAGATCGAGTCAGGATCAAACATGGTGAGGCTGCATTTCAGTTTTATGCTCATAAAATATGAAATAGTCTTCCAGAAGATGTGAGACAGGCCTCAAATCCAGGCTGAAAAACGTTTATTTAATTGTGCATATATCAACTGAAAGTTGTTTTTTTAATCTACACCAGTGGTTCTCTATATTTTTTCAGCAAGTACCACCTCAAAAAACACTTGGCTCTCCAAGTACCAACATTGCAATACAGTAGCATAGTAGGGCTAAATATTCATTAAAAAACAAGGCAGGGGTGTAATGTAACAAGTATCTTTAATATTTTAGTCACTGTAACATTACATACAGTTTGAACAGTAACACGTGTTTGAATATGGGAAAATAAAACTTTGTACTTTAATCAAGTGATTCTTTGGCGTAACACTAGATAGAGCCTGTGTACCACAATTTGAAAATCACTGACCTACACCATTTGTTTGTTTGTTTGTTTGTTTGTTTGTTTGTTTGTTTGTTTGTTTGTTTGTTTGTTTGAATTATGATTTTTATGATAATTTAATTTGTCCTGATTTTAATTTAAATGATGATTATTTGTATGTTTATTTTATATTTTCATGTTTGCCTTCTTGTAATTTTCTGTAAAGCACTTTTAATTGCCTTGTGAAGAATTGTGCTTTATAAATAAACTTGCACTGCCTAATGAAAAACTAAAAATGTGTAATAAATAACACATATTGCGCACTATGTATATATAGAACAAAACAAAAAACACAATCTTAAAGGCCTACTGAAATGAATTTTTTTTATTTAAACGGGGATAGCAGATCCATTTTATGTGTCATACTTGATAATTTCGCGATATTGCCATATTTTTGCTGAAAGGATTTAGTAGAGAACAACGACGATAAATTTCGCAAGTTTTGGTCGCTGATTAAAAAAAGCCTTGCCCCTACCGGAAGTAGCGTGACGTCACAAGCTGGAGTGCTGCTATTGTTTACACCAGCAGCGAGAGAGATTCGGACCGAGAAAGCAACGATTACCCCATTAATTTGAGCGAGAATGAAAGATTCGTGGATGAGGAAAGTGAGAGTGAAGGACGTCTATAGTGCGGTGCAGGACATATTTTTTTTCGCTCTGACCGTAACTTAGGTACAAGGGTTCATTGGATTCCACACTTTCTCCTTTTTCTAATGTGGATCACGGATTTGTATTTTAAACCACCTCGGATACTATATCCTCTTGAAAATGAGAGTCGAGAACGCGAAATGGACATTCACAGTGACTTTTATCTCCACGACAATACATCGGCAAAACACTTTAGCTACGGAGCTAACGTGATAGCATCGGGCTCAAATGCAGATATAAACAGACAAAATAAACCCCTGACTGGAAAAATAGACAAAAAATCAACAATACTATTAAACCCTGGGCATGTAAATACACGGTTAATGCTTTCCAGCTTGGCGAAGATTAATGCTGTTGCTAACGACGCCATTGAAGCTAACTTAGCAACCGGACCTCACAGAGCTATGATAAAAACATTAGCGCTCCACCTACGCCAGCCAGCCCTCATCTGCTCATCAACACCCGTGCTCACCTGCGTTCCAGCGATCGACGGAAGGACGAAGGACTTCACCCGATCATCCGTGCGATCGGCGGCTAGCGTCGGCTAGCGCATCTGCTATCCAAGTCAAAGTCCTCCTGGTTGTGTTGCTACAGCCAGCCGCTAATACACCGATCCCACCTACAACTTTCTTCTTTGCAGTCTTCATTGTTCATTAAACAAATTGCAAAAGATTCACCAACACAGATGTCCAGAATACTGTGGAATTTTGAGATGAAAACAGAGCTTTTTTGTATTGGATTCAAAGGTGTACCAATACTTCCGTTTAACTAGTGACGTCACTCGCATACGTCATCATACAAAGACGTTTTCAACCGGAAGTTTAGCTGGAAATTTAAAATTGCACTTTATAAGTTAACCCGGCTGTATTGGGATGTGTTGCAATGTTAAGATTTCATCATTGATATATAAACTATCAGACTGCGTGGTCGGTAGTAATGGGTTTCAGTAGGCCTTTAACACTTGTATTGCACACAAAGTTTACAGTTCTCACACAAGTGTGTTGTAAAGTCTAATGGCTGCTGGTAGAAAGAACCTGTGGTAGTGCTCCTTCTTGCACTGTGGATGTAACAGTCTAATGCTGAAGGAGCTACTCTGGAGATACTCAGGGCCTCCATGGTGCTGTGCATGGGGTGAGAGGGATTGTACATTAGAGATGTCAACTTTGTCTGCCGGCCACCTACTCAATGCTGTCTAGTGTGCAGCCATAAGACAGTCAGGATCATAGGCACCGGTCTGCCAGTGGGTGCTCGGACTGTCTGTAAATCTGATGCTACTTTTCTGAGAATGCATAGTTTTTGCTTGGTGGTGAGAAAGAATTTGCCATCAATCCCACATGGGTGCTCGGCATTGTCCGTGGGTGCTCGGGATCGACGCCTATATGGTCAGGATAGTCAGCTCTCTTAGGCAGTTTATTAAGTCTGTTCCTGTCTCGGACCGTGCTTCCTCTACCTGAACAAACGACGGTTTAGAAAGCCGCAGAAGCTACCACAGTGTCATAAAATGTGCGCAGCAGTGACCCACAAAAACGCCGAAGGACCTCAGTCTCTTCAAGTCGCTTAGGCGACTTTGACCCTTCTTGCACACAGCGTTTGAATTGTGAGTCCAGTCCCATTTGTTGTTGAGGTGAACACCCACATGTATTTAAATGAGTCTAATACTTATCTGCTTGATCATTGGATGTTCACCAGTGTGGGTGGTGGAGCTGACATTCTTGATGCCGGAAGTCAATCACAAGCTATTATTATTACTGTAGAACAGTGATTCTCAAACTGTGAGGGGTCCATCTAGTGGTACGCCAAAGAATTATCCATCCATCCATTTTCTACTGCTTGTTCTTCTCTGGGTCACAGGGGGTGCTGGAGCCTATCCCAGCTGCACTCGGGCGGAAGGCGGGGTACACCCTGGACAAGTCGCCACCTCATCGCAGGGCCAACACAAATAGACAGACAACATTCACACTCACATTTACACACTAGGGCCAATTTAGCAGAGGTGGGACCAAGTCATTGCTTTGCAAGTCACAAGTAAGTCTCAAGTCTTTGCCCTCAAGTCTCGAGTCAAGTCCCGAGTCAAGACAGGCAAGTCCCGAGTCAAGTCCAAAGTCAAGACTAGAAAGTCTCAAGTCAAGTCCCAAGTCCTGCATTTTGAGTTTCGAGTCCTTTCAAGTCCTTTTAACCACAGACTAATATTTTTACACAGATTGTGTATGCTTTTAAAATGCTGTATTTATTTATTAAAACAAGTGCATTTGAAATTGCAGGAAAAAAAATAGTGCTGACATTGCAATTCATAATAGCACTATTAACCATTCATTTTAATAGTTTAAAAAATTTTAAACATTTAATTCATTCCTTTACAGAATAAACACATTTGCAAAAACAAACATTAACATACTATTGGTTGTATTTTATGAAAACAATATAACCACAGAGTTGAGAAGGAGCAAAGATCTTCAATATTTGTATGTGAAAATCACAAAGAAATCTTCCGGGGGAGGATGACCCCCCTACAGGGGTTTGGTTTACAAACTTTCAGCCCCACCTAAAACAAAATTCACCAGCCGCCACTGATTATGATGCATTCTCATTTTAGGCAAAGTATAAGACAATAATTTCTTAACAGTATAATTGTAACCAGGAATAAGTCTTCAAGTAACAATATTCAAATACTAACACTGTTGAGTAAGACAGAATTTGGTTTTATTCTGAATCCAGTGAAACAGATTGGTGGTTTTAGCTGATATAAAGACTTTCAGGTGTTTATATATATTTTTAAGTATTTGGCAGACGCTTTTATCGAAAGCGACATACATAAAAAATACATATATAACAATGACTGTAAACATTATCATTTAAGGGAAGAATGTAATAGAAAATATCAATACAAAGTGTCAAGACAGAATAAACTCTCTGCTGCTGCAGCAACAGAGTTACCGTCTATAGCAGTGTTTTTCAACCACTGTGCCGCGGCACACTAGTGTGCCGTGAGATACAGTCTGGTGTGCCGTGGGAGATTATGTAATTTCACCTATTTGGGGTAAAAATATTTTTTAATTATAAATAATTATAGTCTGCAAATAATGTGCCGTTGTTGAGTGTCGGTGCTGTCTAGGGCTCGGCACCGTAACAATGTTATACTCTTCAATATCAGTAGGTGGCAGCAGGTAGATAATTGCTTTGTAGATGTCGGAACATGGTTTGTCGTGATCACAATATGCAGATGACAGTGCGAGGCAGCATGCAGGTGAAAAGGTATCTAATGCTAAAACCAAAAATAAACAAAAGGTGAGTGCCCCTAAAAAAGGCATTGAAGCTTAGGGAACAAAACTAAAACTGAACTGGTTACAAAGTAAACAAAAACAGAATGCTGGACGACAGCAAAGACTTACAGCGTGTTGAGCAAAGATGTTGTCCACAAAGTACATCCGAACATGACATGACAATCAACAATGTCCCCACAAAAGAAGGATAGCAACAACTTAAATATTCTTGATTGCTAAACCAAAGCAGATGCGGGGAATAGCGCTCAAGGAAGACATGAAACTGATACAGGAAAATACCAACAAAACAGGAAAAGTCACCAAAATTGGAGCGCAAGACAAGAACTAAAACACTACACACAGAAAAACGCCAAAAAAGTGGTGACAGCACTTTAAGTCAAGAGCTATATTGGCAGGTTGGTTATGGTTTAAAGTCATACCCAACAATTGCGACAACGACTTTTTACTGTCAATATCGGCTGCTGAGTTTCATTTTTTAATGATTTCTGCTGGTGGTGTGCCTCCAGATTTTTTCAATGAAAAAATTGTGCCTTGGCTCAAAAAAGGTTGAAAAACACTGGTCTATAGGTCCCTAAGATATATAGATATCTAATGTATTCATACATTGTTTATGTAGGATATACGCATGTATATATAACCTAATCATATTGTTTCTTCAATTTAAAAATTGCTGACCGTTTTTTCCCCCTTTCTCTGGGATTATATTCCCAGTTTTGATCTCGGACGTCTGGTCACTTATCGCGTATAAGAATATTATATTACTGCTAAGCAAACTATGAATAATAAAAACGCCAAAACATGTGTCCGTTATCATAGCTACACGTATGACAAAAAAACCGCGTGAAAATTGTGAAAACACGCGGTTTAAATTCGCTGACAGTTCGATGCTCCTGCCAAATGAATTGCACTGAGTGGAGCAGATCACCACTCCAAGATGGCGGCCCCGCGTCTCGTCTGCGCCAGTAGGCAGTAGAGCTCAATGCTGCGTACCCTTATAAGATGTCTATGGTTATGACGTTAGCAGTGAGTTTACAGCCTCACTGATTTAACTACACAGCAAATAAAAGTCATGTTACTTAGCCAATAAACGTTATCTTACATTCAAAACTTACCCTTCTTTGTGCAACTTCAAATGTCGAACGAAGTTGGAAGTTGTTGCGTCTCCGCCTGTAATATTCCAACTGCGTGATTTGCATACGGCAATTCGTTTTTTGTTGACCAAGTCGTAACAAAACCAACTTTGGCATAATTGTTTCCGCGTTGTTTGACAATTTGCAATTTGATTGGATGAATGCTGTGGGATGAAAACAACGTAGATCTAATTTGATTGGCTGTTGTACTGACAGCACTGAGCACACCAGCTGACAAGCAGCACACACGCTTATAGACACAGACTAGGGATGGGCGATACCACACTTTTAGGATTCGATACGATACCAATACTTTTTCTTGCATTTTCATCGATACCGATACCGATACCAATAATTTCTTATTGGCAATTTTTTGTCAGTCAAAAATATTATTACTATTGTTATTATTTAAGACAAATCACAAGACAAATACAGACCATTTATACCACATTTACTATGGTCAATATATAATAAAAGTAAAATTAAAATAAATAACATAAATATGAAAAATAAATTAAATATTATATATAATAATAACTATATATTATATATAATAATAATTAAATATTAGGGCTTTCCAATTAACAGTCAAATCCAGATTGCAAGAAGCTGCAGTTATTTTTTAAAGTTTGTGATATAATTAGCAATTAATGAAATATGAAATAGGCTAATGTTTTCGAAATGTAAGAAATCATGTAACAGATTAAAACCAAAATCACATTCAATCATATATTCAAGATTTTCTTGGAAAAAAAATAAAACTGTAATGCAAAGATGAAGAATCTCCAAATTGTATCTCTTTCTTATCTTGTTTTAAATACTCAAGCAATTTTCAACTAACAGTAAATTCCCCTGTGTGGAAATTATTTGAATTTAGGATAATCATTTAAACAATTCAGTAAACATTACTAAAAAAAAAAAAACAATGCTTGTTTTAAGTCAACAATTGGACAACACTGGATATGCCTGGCTGCATCGCTGTCGGCTGGCTGTGTGTGTGTTACACGTTGACGACGCTCATTCGCTGTCTCCTGTCACGTGACTGGGCCAGCTCTATACTCTGCCAGGTACAGGGGTGTCCCAGCACATAGTAAGTTAAGTAAGTCATCAAAAACATCTGAAAGTGATGCTTTCACCCCCCACACGCCGTTTTTTGGTTTATATCGATACTTTTTTCAGAAAAGTGATGCCAATTGAGTAGCGTGTGAGTATCGATATATCGATACCACAGGATCGATACGCACATCCCTAACACAGACGTAGAAAATGAAAAATACGGAGCCCTCCCAAATAACTTTTTAAGCTTTGGGTTTTGGGGAAAGTAGCAAGTCATGTCAAGTCAAAAGGCTCAAGTCCAAGTGAAGTCACAAGTCATTGATGTTAAAGTCTAAGTCGAGTTGCAAGTCTCTTTACATTTTGTCAAGTCGAGTCTAAAGTCATCGAATTCATGACTCGAGTCTGACTCGAGTCCAAGTCATGTGACTCGAGTCCACACCTCTGCAATTTAGTGTTGTCAATCAACCTATCCCCGGGTGCATGTCTTTGGAGGTGGGAGGAAGCGGGAGTACCCGGAGGGAACCCATGCAGTCACGGGGAGAACATGCAAACTCCACACAGACAGACCCCGAGACTGGGGATCGAATCCAGGACCTTCGTATTGTTCCACCGTGCTGCCCATGTAATGTAATACATTATTTAAGTACAGTGTTTTGTTTTCATATAAACACTTTCACTACGTTTCCATGCACTTAATTAGTCTGATTCCTCAAATAGTTATTATAAAGGATAAATGGGTTATACTTGTATAGCGCTTTTCTACCTTCAAGGTACTCAAAGCGCTTTGACAGTATTTCCACATTCACCCATTCACACACACATTCACACACTGATGGCGGGAGCTGCCATGCAAGGCGCTAACCAGCAGCCATCAGGAGCAAGGGTGAAGTGTCTTGCCCAAGGACACAACGGACGTGACTAGGATGGTAGAAGGTGGGGATTGAACCCCAGTAACCAGCAACCCTCCATTGCTGGCACGGCCACTCTACCAACTTCGCCAGTTTGTTTTTTGTATTTTCCTAAATGTGAAGTCCAGGCATACTTGCCAACCTTGAGACCTCCAATATGGGGGGGGGGTGCGCGCTTGGTTGGGGGTGGGGGAGGGGGGGCGTGGTTATTTACAGCTAGAATTCACCAACTCGAATATTTCATATATATTACATATATAAATGATAAATGGGTTATACTTGTATAGCGCTTTTCTACCTTCAAGGTACTCAAAGCGCTTTGACAGTATTTCCACATTCACCCATTCACACACACATTCACACACTGATGGAGGGAGCTGCCATGCAAGGCGCTACCAGCACCCATCAGGAGCAAGGGTGAAGTGTCTTGCCCAAGGACACAACGGACGTGACTAGGATGGTAGAAGGTGGGGATTGAACCCCAGTAACCAGCAACCCTCCGATTGCTGGCACAGCCACTCTACCAACTTTGCCACGCTGTCCCCAAATATATATATATATATATATATATATATATATATATGAAATACTTGACTTTCAGTGAATTCTAGCTATATATATATATATATATATATATATATATCAGTGGCGTGCGGTGAGGTTAATGTCTGGTGAGGCACACTGCATCATCACAGTCAAATTTAAAAACATATGAACCTGCAGTGCAGGTGTACCTAATGTTGTGTCCCTGCGGTCGTTCGCGGCTCCTGCAGCGCGAGCATTGTTGTTTTTGCACTTTTTGTCTTCTTGTTAAGTGACTTTTTTTGGGTGGATTCGGTCTTGCACGTGGAGGGTTTGGGTGTGGGCTTTGGTTGGTGTGGCCGCGGCGCTCACGTCGGGGGTGCATTCTGCGGCGGAGGTGCTTGGCACCAGGAGGCGGGGTTATGATACAAGCCTCACACAGTGTGTCTCCGCAGCAGATTTATGATCGCTCAGCACTAAAAATAAGTTACACACATACAGTTGTTGACAAAATACACTGTACATTATATACCTCAGCTAACTAAACTATGGAAATGTATAATATAATTCATATAGCAATACGGTCTCACTGCACAGCAGGCCAGCAGTTAGCCGAGTCGCAATCCATGGTGAGGCACAAGTGCCTCAACTGGCTGCTGATCACCGCACCGTCTCTTCTCAGTATTTGAACCGCAAATGTGAAAATAAAAATACAAATTATCTAAAACTGGTGAAGTTAAATGGAAAATAACTTTAGTATAATCACTGGATACATATAACAATTTAATTAATTTTTTTTTCTTTTTACTTTTTTTTTCTTTCCATGATGGCAGGTGAGGCCGTGCCTCCCCTGCCTCTAGTGACGGCACGCCACTGATATATATATATATTTATTTTATTTACGTAGAAAAGAAAAAAAATACTTGAATTTCAGTCTTCCGGTGGCTATCCATTAGATGGCAGTATTGTCCTGTTTAACTTCTCCGTTCATTGGGCAGGCAAGCTGTTTATATTGTGGGAAAGCGGACGTGAGAACAGGCTGTCCCCACTCAGTCTCAGGTCCGCATTGAGCTGGAGGGGGCGTGGCCTCCAGCTACGGCTGAATACCGGGAGTTTGTCGGGAGAAAATCTCTGCCGGGAGGTTGTCGGGACAGGCGCTGAATACCGGGATTCTCCCGCTAAAAACGGGAGGGTTGGCAAGTATGAGTCCAGGTGTCCATGCACTCTCTCTAATCTAATGCGACTATTGGTCATACGCCATGTGCCTCCCATACACTGGGGGGCGCTATTTCATTTTAGCACGCTCAAATTAATTCCTTTTCCGGTTGACCTATGATGTCGCACTAGCCATTTGCAGATCCTTACAGCTTGTTTTAACTGATGTCCACTGTATTATTGGCAAAGATTGGAAATATTACATCTCAAATGGCTACGCTGATGTTAAATAGCAAACAGCATCAAGAAATGATCTTGGATTGCGCTACGAAAATGACGCTACTATCAACAATGTATCGGGGCGGATGCAGGTCCGATGCAAAGAAAGACCGTCGGAAGAGTTTTTTCATATGAATTTTTGGACGGAAATCATGGAAACAAAACTTTTGAATGTCTTAAAGTTCATTCATAAGGCTCAGTGGATTGATTGGAAGAGTTTTAAATCCGAAGGAAAAGACCGTTCATGCAACTCGACTGTTATCCAGGGGAAGGTTGCTATTGTGGACTATCTTGCCAGTTGTGCAAAAAGTTAATAACTTGGCTTGCACAAATGCAGCGTAAAAGAGGTGTTTGTTCGCTTTATTATTCGCCTGTAATATACCTGCTTCATTATCCTTCATCTCATTCGTATTTCGTTCGGGAGTCGAATTAAGTCGGCATTCTACATTTCCTTGGCTACCTTCTTAAATAAATCTCAGTTGTTTTTTTTCTACCATCGATGTACTTGAAAATGTTCTGTTCTTAAATAAACAGTCTTCTCTTCATTACAATTATTGCTATGTTTTTATTGATTAGTACTGCATTGTACCCACGTTGAGACTCACGCGTGCGTGATACAAAGGATCCTCTCCAGCCACCCACTCCCCCTCGAGAGATCTGGTTTCACATAATCCAGGTGTGTTAGTCCGACTTTTCAAAAACCGAACGCGATCGGAGTAAGGTGTTTCCATGGGGTGTAGAAGGCTTATTTAGAACCAAACTATTTGAGAAGTCTGACTAATTTAGTGCATGGACACGTACTGAGTGTTACTGTTCAAACTGTCTGTAATGTTAATAAAGTGGCCAAGAATACTGAATATACTCATTCAATACAACCTCTGTCTTGTTTTTGATGAATACTTTGCCCTACTACACTACTGTATTTAAATGCTGGTCGTTATGGTGGTAGTTGGAAAGTTAAGTGTTTTCTGAGGTGTTAGTAAACAGTTTGAGAACCAATGCAATTCTACATTTCATCAGCTGAGAATCACCATTACAGTATACATATTTCATAAAATTGAGTGCTAGTTAGTTCAGTTTATGTTAAGGATGCTTCAGAAATAAGTGCACAATTCAGGAGTATTGGAAAGGGAGTAGGAAGGAGAACTGTTTATTTGATCCTACTTCTTCTCTAAATCTTAGCATTTCCTGATTTCAAGGCACTTCTTGTGTTTAACACGTTCCCAAATTTTCATTTTCTAATAGGGAAAGAAATGCAGAAGGACATGTGATTATAAGCTTCTTATAGTTTATGGATAGCTTAATTAGCAATGAAAGAAAAATAGAATAAATACATTATCTAGTAAAAACTGACAACAAGGTTGTACGACAGATACATAGATTCAACTACTTAGCAAAATTATAACAAGAGATACAGGAGTAAAACATTGCACATGAGTAAATAAATAGAGGATATAGTAGTCCCAACTATAGGAACATTGTTAATGAGTAAGTAAAAAAATACAGGCTATGATATCTTATTAAACATCGATAAATTAATTTAGGACCAAGTATATCATATGCTGTATGCATGCAGTAATAATACATGGATGAATTTGGGTTAATGATATCAGACACAGCAGTATTCATTCAATAATAATTAAATTAATGATTTCAGTATAAATTATATAAGACACTGCAGTATTTGTTCAATGATAATGAATGAATGCAGGGTAACTGATATCAGAAACCCCAATATTATTTCAATTATAATAAATGAAGAAATTTCAGATAAATGATGTCAGACACCGCAATGTCCATTAAATGATACAGTAAATAAAAATATTCTGGGTAAATGATATCAGACACTGAATTCATTCATTACTACTGAATACATAATATTAGACACTACAGTATTCCTTTAATCATAATAAATACATGAATGCAGGGTAAATTATATCAGACACCGCAGTATATATTCAATGATAATACATGAAGTTAGTCAGGATAAATTATGTCAAACATACAGTAGCAGTATTTATTTTATAATAATAAATTAATGAATGCAGGGTAAATTACATCAGACACTGATGTACAATAATAATGAATGGATGATTTCAGGACAAATAATATGAGACAGCAGTTTTCATTAAATAATGATAAATGAATGAATGTATGAATAATAAATGAATGAATTCAGGATAAATTATATCAGACACTGTAGTATTCATTTAATAATAATACATGACCTGAATGCAGGATAAATGATATCAGACACTGCAGAATTCATTTAATTTAATTTCATTTATTTATTTATTTTAGGCAATGACATAAAAAAGTACAAAGTTGACAACACATAATAATATAAATTAATATAGTGCAAAAGGTAATGTATAGTTTGTATTGCATGATTTTCCAGTTTTGCCTGAAAGGGAGTGGGAAGAAGATCATTTATTTAATCCCGCCCCCAGTTCTCCATTCAGTGATTATTCACATGAGTTTCACTCTTACTTTGTTCAAGGATTATAATACAGATGTTGTATCATAGTGGCATTACCACAGGTAACAATAATTATTACACTATAACAATAATTTGTATTAACAATGTAGGAATAATGAATATACCAACAATGGTAATAGACAACATAACAATAATGGTAATAGACAACATAGCAATAATGGTAAGGAAACATTGAGCACATGTTAACACTTTGAGACAGAGTACAGCAGCAGGTCAAATTAAAGACCCTCATCTCTATATTTGAACCAGACCCCATGTTTGTATAATAGTTTAAATCGATTAATAGTTTGGCATTGCTTGTGTTGTAAGTCCAGTTTACTCCATAGTTTTACTCCGCATACAGACACACAAAAACGTTTACGGGTGGTTTGAGCTCTCGGCAATAAGAAATATCCAAAGCCTCTCAAGTTATGAGCCTGCACTCGTCTTATAAAAAAACGTTGTAGATTAGGCGGCAATAATTTGTTAAATGCTTTATATAAGATTATTAATGTATTATATTTAACAAGGTCATCAAATTTGAGCAACTTTGATTGCATAAACAAATTATGAGTATGTTCTAAATAACCAACGTTGTGAATGATCCGCACTGCTCTTTTCTATAATATGATCAGAGGATGAATTGTGTTGTGGTAAGTATTCCCCCATACTTCAACACAGTATGTAAGGTATGGGAGTACCAAGGTGCAGTATAGAGTACGGAGTGCATTTTCATTGAGGTATAGTTTTGCTTTGTTTATAATGGAGAGGCTTTTGGAGATTTTTGTTTTAATGTGTCTGACATGAGGTTTCCATGATAGTTTACTATCAATTATTACTCCCAAAAATGTATTTTAATTTACGATTTCAATTTGGGTACCATCAATACTTACTTTCTGTTCAGACGTTATGTTGCGATTTCCAAACATCACTATCTTAGTTTTATTTATATTCAAAGATAATTTATTTGTGTCCATCCATTTTTTTTACTATGTTTAGTTCTGTGTTTACTGTATTTATGAGCTCATTATAGTCATTACCACTGTAGAATATATTTGTGTCGTCTGCAAATAGTATACATTTCAGTACTTTGGATGTATTAAACATATCATTAATATATACATTAAACAGTTTTGGCCCCAACACGGACCCTTGGGGGACACCACAAGCAATGCCAAGAGTATCAGATAAAAATTGACCGATTTTAACAAACGGTACCCTCCCTGTTAAATAACTTTTTAATCAGTCACCAGCCAGCCCCCTAATTCCATATCTTCCCATTTTATCTAGTAGAATTGAATGATTAATGGTATCAAAGGCTTTCTTTAGATCAATAAAAATACCAACTGAATATCTTTTATGCTCCAGTGCATTAGTAATTTCTTCAATGGCTTCAGTTATCGCCATTGAGGTTGTTCGTTTGCACCTAAAGCCATACTGACCGTCATTGATTATATGATGCTTCTCAAGAAAAGATTCAAGTCGAGAGTTAAATAGTTTCTCTAAGATTTTTGAGAACTGAGGCAAAAGAGAGATTGGTCTGTAATTGCTTAAAGCGTGTTTGCTGTCACTTTTGAAATAATAATAAATGAATGAATTCAGGATCAATTATATCACTCACTGCAGTATGCATTCAATATTAACAAACAGGTTTATGGATAAATTATATTAACCACTGCAGCATCCATTCAATAATAATAAATGAATTAATTTAGGATAAATTATATCAGACACTGCATTAAGTAAACTAAAGTAATGATTTCCGAAAAAAATGATACCAGACACTGTAGTATTCAATGAATAATAATAATAAAGTCGAATTCAATACATTGTAATAATAAATACACAAATTCAGGATGAATGACACTGCTGTTTTCATTCAGTCACAATAAATGAATAAAATAGTCCCCAGCATTTTTACTTATCACTTCCAAAAAACCGAGTGGTTCAGATGGGAAAAACATTGTTTTGCTTCCTTTCTATGATCACATATATTCTATGACAACCAACTGAAATATGAACACAAACTTGTGTGTTCAGTGGCTTCATTTGAAGCTCAGTATACCCCTCGTGATGTGTGCATGCTTGTGGCCGGGAACACACACAGCTAGGAACCACTCCTTAGTCTGCAACACTTCATATCTCTTACAGCAAAATTACTTCCACGAGGAAAAGCGGAACATACACGTTTGTCTTTTCATTATGCGTTTATCAGGCGATTTTTGTGTGTGTGCATATTTGCCTCCCTTTTTCACTCCTGCACTCGAGTGATGATGAGTAAGGGTGGGCGGATCGATCCAAACAGCGACAATACTGATACCAACAGCAGTACGGGTATCAAATTGATATTTCTCTTTTATGTTTATTTTCACAGATATTTGTTCTCATGTTGTAACAATATGATATTTATATATTGTGCACACACTCAGTGTTTTGGATTCAAACGAGTATATTAAAAGGGAATATGGGGAATGTGGTGTTGTTATATTGTTGTATATTGTTAAATTGTCCATAAATATATTTTTTTATTTGCTTCTCTAAAATCTTTGTGCCATAATGTTTTATTCTGATTATAATCATGAATAACAAAGGAAAGGGGGAAAAATCAATGATCTTGAAAAATGCTCCTGTAAAAAGTATCGGTACTAGCATCAGCGATACTGGCTTTTATTTCTAATCTATGTTTAGTTTCACAAATATACGTGTTTTTTGTTGTTGCTGTGTTGCCCATATTGTCACATGTGATATTCTTATATGTATTTATTGTTTTACTGTGTACAAATTCAGGAAATTGGTCCAAAAAGGGGTTATATTGCATTCAATATAAGGGAATAATTTTTTACCAATGTAACAATGTTAACGTTTTAACATTGTCTTATGTGTATGTCAGACAGCCAATGTTTATGATTTTAAAAAAACAGTATTCTGATTACAGTCGTCCCCTCGCCAAATAGTGCAGATTCACCAAGTTGAATATTTTTGTTGTTGTTGTTGTTGTTATAGAAGTAAGCATTTTCAAGCATAACTACGGCTGTAGTATTACTATTGTTAGTTAGTTATTGTTGTTAGTTCTAACAATAGTAATACTACAGCCGTATTGGCTACAATAGAGAGCAAACCAATCAGATCACGCTGTTCAGTATTGTGGCCATTGATTGGTTCAGCCTCAGGAAGCATTCATTTACTGGATTAAAAGAGTGTAAAGATGACTATAGAGTGGTATTTCATGTGTAGAGGGCTCTCATAATGTTGGAAAAAAAACGTATTTAGAAAGTCGTAAACAGGTTTTTATGCCCTATCTATGACAATATTGGATTTATAAATACTGATTATTGCTTCTTGGAAATGTATTTATCGTGGTCCTATCCTGAAGCAATTAACCGCGATTAATGAGGGATGACTGTATAAACATGATCAACACAGGTCCATGTACCTTCTGTTCATTCTATTTCCAATTCTTAAATGCGAATCAAAAAACACATTTCGGGCCATTTTTTCTATTTTCATTTCTGAAACAAAAGTTGGACAACTATTTAATGACACTTTTTAAAAAAAAAACGACAATAGGACTCCTGCTGAACAAAGATGTTAACATTATGCTAAAAACATGCTAAGCGCAAAGGAAAAGCTAAAATACTGCTTCTGGCATCACACAGATAACCACAAATTTTTGCATTTTGGATTAACATGAATCAGATTTTTGTCTGCTTAGGCTGCTGCCCCCGCGACCCGACCTCAGATAAGCGGAAGAAAATGGATGGCTGGATGGATGGATGGAAAAAATAAAATCCATTAAAGGAAAACAGCACAAAATAAAATTTTATGGCAATATTTTCATGAAAATCAACCCTTTTTTTGGTTTGTTTTCAAATCTGCCATTTATAGTAAAAAAATCGAAAAACGGCCCTAACTTTGTTTTTTTGTTTTTCAGAATTGAAAACATTTTCAGCTGGATATATAATTGAAGAATGAGTGAGGGCTTTTTTAACATGTGGAAAAAATTGGTGCGTTTCTTTTTTCTTTTTTTTCTTTTTTCTTTTAACGTTACGGCCACCTATACTCAGTGGCCTAGTGGTTAGAGTGTCCGCCCTCAGATCGGTAGGTTGGGAGTTCAAACCCTGGCCGAGTCATACCAAAGACTATAACAATGGGACCCATTACCTCCCTGCTTGGCACTCAGCATCTAGGGTTGGAATTGGGGGTTAAATCACCCAAAAAATGATTCCCGGGCGCGGCACTGCTGCTGCCCACTGCTCCCCTCACCTCCCAGGGGGTGAACAAGGGGATGGGTCAAATGTAGAAGACACATTTCACCACACCTAGTGCGTGTGTGACAATCATTGGTACTTTAATCTTTAATCTCAACTTTCAAATTCTAGCCGCTTAAAAGCAGACAAAAAGACTTGAATATGCTTTCATGAAGCAAAAATATAATACCCAAGCTTGTTTGGATTATTCCCTTGTGTAACTGCAATCAAACAAAAACAAGATTTGCATGATATCTTGTTGTCATTCACTTTTCGAACAAGATTCACCTGAAACCTGCTGAAACATTGGAATATCCACGTTGACACGGCATCAACTAACACATTCTCGAGCTACAAACATATCGGTATCAGTATCGACCATACTGGCTCGTTCCACTCGGTATCGGATCGAACGTCAAAATGTGCAGTATCGCCCACCGCTAGTGATGAAGAGGGAGGAGGAGGAAGCCACGAAGAGAGGAAGGAAATGAAGATCACGTCACGAAGAGCAGAATCGGAGTAAAAAAAAAAGAGAAAAAAAGACGGAGTGCTATTTAATGGACGCTCCTCGCCTTGACGCCACCGCGGACTCTTCTTCTACAACCATGTCATCGTGGACTTGTTCGGCGTGAAAAGGGGAAACGCGGTCACGCAGCTGTGGGTATACATAAATATATATTCATACATATATATCTTTTTTGTTGTTGCTGGTGTGGAAATGTGTAAAGACCTCCTCTTCTTCTTCCTCCTCCGTGTGCCTGCCCACTGACGCTTCTTCGGGTGCATCTTCACACACAAAAAAAAAAAAAAAAAAAAAAAAAAAAAAGACTTACTGTTGCGTTTTTTTTCTTCATAGGGGAGGGGGATTTTTCTTTTTTACATCTGAAAAGCGGAAGGAGAAGAAGAAGAAGAAGAAGAAGGAGCATCGGGAGAATTAACAGGTAGCCACCCATCGTTTATGTCTATAGGCCGGCTTTCTATGTGTAAGATGGCTGGGTGGTGATGATGGTGATGATGATGATGGTGATGATGGTGATGATGATGATGATGATGATGTTCTATCCATCCGCATTGGAAAACATATTGTTGCTATGACTGCTGCCTCCGTGGGCCTGCTATTTCTATGCATTCTCATGATATTTCCTGGATGTTTAAAGATGGCTTCACTTTCCCTGACTCCATGTTAGCTGTGGGCTCTCCTCCAGCTGCAAGCCAAAGGGGTGGGGCAGCGAACCCCCTCGCTGAGGAGGATGCATCCACACGAGGCGGGGGGTTAGGGGGGCTGGGACGACGCTAATAGTCAAATAATATCCTTTATGTGCCATTTTGTCCTCCGTTGGCTGTTTGCAGGCCTCATTTTGGAAGCGCCTCATTGGCTGTGGAGCTGATGACACCTCCTTTTGTCTATTAGTAGCAAGTTCCAGTCACCCAAAGGAGGCCTTTAAGATGGAAATAGGCTCTAGTGCAGTGACCCTAGTTGGCCTGCAGCAAAATAGGACATTAGGACCAGTGCCTTATAAGATATATTCCCCTGCTAAATTAATTATAGCGAGCCCAAGTGTAACAGGTCCCCTCTGCTCAAGAGGGAGTGGTCCCTCCTCAGCATCTTCGTGTGCCTGGCGGTGATGCGGGCTGGGCTACATGGCCGCTTAGTCCGCACAGATTATTATTTCTCGCTAAAGCAGCTCACACCGACATAAATAGATTACCGGGCTTATTCTCACTAAAACTAAGAGATTTAAATCCATGCTCTTATTCCAGAGTGTTTATTTTTATTTGTATTGAATAGCTGGATCAGGGATGAAGAAGCAGGTTAATAATTTTTACTTCATTAGTAATCCCTCGTTTATCGCTGTTAATTGGTTCCGGACATGAACGCGTCAAATGAATGTCTGTCAAGTGTATGAATCATTAATTATGCAGTACAAAAGGGGATTCATATGGCCCCATTCGTCGCGGTTGACCTGACACATGAAACGTGACAATTTGGGGGGTGCGCTAGCCACTTATGCCACAGGACAGCCGCGGAGTGTTGAATGTCTTAAAAATTTGTTGTGTGGCAATTCCAGCTTGGACCACAGCGTCAGTTGCTTTGTAGAGTGGCACTTTCCATCATTTTCAGCAGACTGCATTGCACAATAATTAAAGATACCACCCAAGAATGAGGCCATATGAATCTCTTCCCTACTGTAAATCAAATATTTTCAGTATAAAAGATCCTCTTCACTATTTCCTAAATTTTTTTCACCATAATGAGAGTCATTTAGACATGAAATATTACCCTTGAGTCACCTTTACACACTTTTATTCCAATACAGTAATGCTGTCTGAGGCTGAGCCAATCAGTGGCCACAATACTGAACAACGTGCTCTGACTGGTTTGGTCTCCACGAGTGACCAATACTGCTGCGGTACTGATATTTTTAGTCCATTTAGTTTATACTTAAGAATGCTTAATTTAGAGCAAACTTTTTGTAGAATATGGCGCTGTGGCGAGGGACGACATTATTCTGATACACAATACAATTGTTAATACAATCCGAAACAGGGAAGAACAGGTCTAGTTGTCACGTTTTACTCTAGTCTGAATTGCTCATCATCAAAACTACAGGTTCCCGATCCGATATTGGTATCAGATATCAGTCCAATTGCAGCAAAAAAAACCCAGATGATATCGGGTTGCATGTACAATCTCTGATACAAGCAGTCAGTGAACATCTTAATGTCCTCCAATAAGCACACAAGTTTGATCGTTTCTTGTATTTTAGTCAAGTCATTTACTAAAGGTCAACATGGTAGGCTATAGGCTACAGCTACACAACAGCTGAGCACACAATAGCACCCTAGCTAGACATATGTAATAAGAAATTTGAAAACACTGCAGTCTAAAACACGGCATTTGTCAACACAAAACAAATAATTACAGATGCAAAATAATTACACATACAAAGTCTCCAAGGCAGAAGTGTAGTAGAAAGAATCCAGTAACAAACGTGTCCGCATCATTCAACCTACTGTGTCATGAGCTGAAATCCATGAACTTGAAAAGGTTAGTGTTTTTCATACCTACCATTGTTCTTGGAGTAATTTCGCTTGATCAAACCTTTTCTAACATTCCACACTACAAAATGCACTATGATTCCTGCTGATATCCTTTCGGATTAAAATCGGTATTGGCCAACACTCAAGGGTCCAATATCAGTATCTTATCAGGAGTGAACACCCCTAATCAAACATCTTTCAAGAGTCATTCCTGTATTAAATTGAAGTTGAAGGTGTCAGCTTTAAATGTGTATCCCTCGTCCATTTTCCAGCTCTTCAACCGACCCCATTGCGGGGGATGGTTGTCATCCACTATGGCGTTGGTTGTCACAATGTCATTTCATTGGCAACATTTTTTTTTTTTAAAGGCAGGAAAGCAGAAATAAATGTGAACGTTTAATTGCATTGACAGGTCGACAAAATACATACCTTAATGCATCCTAGCAGAGAATGAACAGGAAACACATCCTGAGGCCAGCCTACTGTACAGTGTATGCGATATGTTATGATAACCTTTATTGTCCATTTGCGGCCCGCAGGCCCGTATTTTGTGGCCCTCTACTTAATTTCATAGTTTAGTGTAATGGCAGGTGCACCGTGCGCAGCTAATAGGTAAATATATTTTTGCAATCTTGAATCCCACTACATAGAACACTGACTACAATAACGTTGCAGCACAACAAACACATGTAGGGGAACACAAAGAGCAACTTCCTGTAAGCAAGCGGAAATGTTTCTGACCATCTCCTGGGGAACTAAACAATGTCAAAATATACAATTTGGACATTTAATTTTACATGTATACCTACTGAAGGCTTATCATAGGTAAAGGTCACAATATCAGTGGTAGAAGTAGTTAACAAAAACCTTCACGGCCACCAGTGGCCCCCATGTAAATTGAGTTAGAGACCCCTGGTTTAAAGTAATAATGGCAGTGGAATGATGAGTACAGAGAGTGCGTGGGGTCCTAAATGATATATGTGGCTTTCCTGGCTGCCTGAGTGTAAAGATCTATAAGGGAGGACTGGGGGGAAATCAAATTATTTTACAGGCCTGTTTTATTATGAAGAAAAGTTTAGTTGTATGTTTGATGACAAGTGAGTTGTACCAGGAAGCCATGTTGAAAACTACCATGGATTCTATTAATGATTGACGCCACTCGGGAAGGGATTCATATGACCCCATTACTGGGTGGGTCTCGCGTTAGAGGAAGAGAGGGGTTAATCATTTTGCAATGCAGTCTGCTGAAAATGATGAAAAGCGCCACTCTATATAGCAGGGGTGTCCATACTTTTTCAGCAGGCGAGCTACTTATCAAATGACCAAGTCGAAGTGACTTGGTACATACCTTATATGTGAAGTGAAGTGAATTTTATATATATATATATATATATATATATATATATATATATATATATATATATATATATATATATATATATATATATATATATATATATATATATATATATATATATATATATATACACAGATAGATAGATAGATAGATAGATAGATAGATAGATAGATAGATAGATAGACAGACAGACAGACAGACAGACAGACAGATAGATAGATAGATAGATAGATAGATAGATAGATAGATAGATAGATAGATAGATAGATAGATAGATAGATAGATAGATAGATAGATAGATATATAGATAGATAGTTAGATAGATAGATAGATAGATAGATAGATAGATAGATAGATAGATAGATAGATAGATAGATAGATAGATAGATAGATATGAAACAGATGTTTTTTGTTAACATGATCAAAGGTGTTGAATAAAAATACAAGTTTGTTTAACGCATATAGTTTCCCTTATTTAATGAAGACAAGAATATAAGTTGTTTGTTACCCCTATTTTGCGACCAGCTTGTGACTTCATATAAAGTTAAAGTTAAAGTACCAATGATTGTTACACACACACTAGGTGTGGTGAGATTATCCTCTGCATTTTACCCATCACCCTCACCCCCTGGGAGGTGAGAGGAGCAGTGAGCAGCAGCGGTGGCCACGCCCGGAAATCCTTTTTGGTGATTTAACCCCCAATTCCAACCCTTGATGCTGAGTGCCGAGCAGGGAGGTAATGGGTCCCATTTTTATAATCTTTGGTATGACTCGGCGAGGGTTTCAACTCACGACCTACCGATCTCAGGGTGGACACTCTAACCACAAGGCCACTGAGCAGGTATATAGAAGATATGTAGAAGATATATAGATGAAGATTGATGATCGCTTATGTTTAGGTTTATTTTTTTTAATGCCTGACTGACACACCGTCCGCGATCGAGCGGTAGCTCGCAATCGACCTAATGGGCACCTGTGCTACATAGCAACTGACGCTGTGGTTAAAGTTTGAATTGGCACAAAACCAATTTTAAGATATTCAACACTCTACTGCCATTTCTCAGCTAAAGTGGATATTGCACCCCCCAACTAGTCACGTTTCATGTGTCAGGTAAACTGCCACGAATAGGGCCATATGAATCCCCTTCCTACTGTACACGAGGACTAACCCCAACTGGAACTTTTTGTCAGCTAATAACCATTTAAACCAGTGGTCAGCAACCTTTTTTAGGTTTAGGTCATGAACCAAGGCAAGATCGACCCCAACAACACCACCAACCGAGTCAAAATGCAAGCAGCTATGCTGGTCACTGTCTGGGGAGGGCTTGTTGTTCATTTTCCAGAATATTCTCGTGATGAAATGGTAAAGTCCCAAAGATCGACTCTTGATGGGTTGGTACCCCTAATCCAAACCATAGCTTTCCCTTTATACATTCTAAAGGTAACAATTGCTTCATGATAAAGCCACGGTGTAAAAGGCTGGAAGACAAAACCAGAGGAGCTTAAAATTCAAAATGTTTTCATGAATAAAAGTCCTCATACCTCAAGTTTAGCTGTCTTACTCCAGAGAAGACTATATAGGTGGGCTCTGATCCCATTTCCAGCAATTTCCACACCGATTGAGAGACAATACTCTCTCGTAACGAGTGTGACAACTAACCCTGTTCTCCCCATTAATAATAATGTATTTGTGTATGCATAACCCTTACTATCCTCAGGATTCATACCTACCATCGGCCTATTTCGTTAACTCTTTTAGTGATGTGTCTACGCTACAATTTTACAACCTCAATAGTAAACAGATCATCAAACAGTGTCGATCAAAATTGAGCAAAATCTTTGATGCATATTTTGCATGGAAGGGATTTACCAAATGAAGTGTCCGGTGAGTACATGTAACAAATAAAATATAAAATATTGAATGGCCTTTATTGTCATTGTGCATGGCAACAGCAAAATAGGCGGGGCTCTCCCACCCACTGCGCAATAGTGCAAAAACGCAAATAAATAGTTAGTAGCAAGATGGTCAAGAATGCTAAAAATGCTAAAAAACACAACGCTATACAGAATTGAAAATATATATAGCCAGTAAAATACTAAATAAAATATGCATTCTTGATAACGTATTGCACATGTCCAGTAGAGCAGTGGTTCTCAACCTTTTTTCAGTGATGTACCCCCTGTGAACATATTTTTAATTCAAGTACCCCCTAATCAGAGCAAAGCATTTTTGGTTGAAAAAAAGAGACAAAGAAGTAAAATACAGCACTATGTCATCAGTTTCTGATTTATTAAATTGTATAACAGTGCAAAATATTGCTCATTTGTAGTGGTCTTTCTTGAACTATTTGGAAAAAAAGATATAAAAATAACTAAACACTTGTTGAAAAATAAACAAGTGATTCAATTATAAATAAAGATTTCTACACATAGAAGTAATCATCAACTTAAAGTGCCCTCTTTGGGGATTGTAATAGAGATCCATCTGGATTCATGAACTTCATTCTAGACATGTATTTTGTTGAAGTATTATTCAATAAATATATTTATAAAGGATTTTTGAATTGTTGCTATTTTTAGAATATTTTAAAAAAAAATCTCACGTACCCCTTGGCATACCTTCAAGTACCCCCAGGGGTACGCGTACCCCCATTTGAGAACCACTGCAGTAGAGGGTGGCGGAGTATTTATACCTGAACAGGAAGTTGCATGGAGCAGTGGTTCTAAAAATGTTTTACCAAGTTTTTTTTCACCTCAGAAAAAACTTGGCTCTACAAGTACCACCAACATTAAAATACAGTAGCGTAGTAGGCCTAAATATTCATTAAAAACACGGCAGAGGTTCTATTGAACAAGTATATTTTAATAGTTTTGGCCACTGTAACATTACACACAGTTTGAACAGTAACACTGTGTTTGAATATTTAATTAACTGATTCTTTGGTTTACCACTAGATGGAGCCAGCATAACAGACTTGTCTGATTGTTATTAATGTGATGTCATTAATAACAGGCAGCAGCTACATCCAATCCCAAAATGAGTGAGCTGGAGCAGCTTCGCCAGGAGGCCGAGCAACTGAGGAACCAGATACGAGTACTTTTGAGTATTTCTATTGACCTGAGTACTTGCTTTGATGTTAGTTGTGTCCATTTCCTCCATTCTGCTGGTATTGTTGTTTTACAGGATGCCAGGAAAGCGTGTGGGGATTCGACGCTGACACAGGCAAGTGTCACATAATTGTTGTGGTGGGAATAATATGGACTTGTTTTCATATTCTCATCTTTTCTGTTTTCTGCAGATAACAGCTGGTCTGGATCCAGTGGGGAGGATACAGATGCGAACAAGACGCACCCTTCGTGGCCACCTTGCTAAGATCTATGCCATGCACTGGGGGTCAGACTCAAGGTGGGGACATGCTTATTCTGTCGCCACTGACTAATGTTTTGGATAATTTTTCAGTTATACCGGAAAATGTTCGCAAAAAGTCTGCCCCGATTTTCATATACGGTCAAACATCCTATGAATCGTAAGAATTCCACCCACACTTTGGTGACTCAATCTCTGAGCTTTTTTTTATTGAGTATGACTGCAAAATGAGCAACCACAGGGCCAAAGAAAGGTGCGAGTGCTAGTTTGATAAAGTAGGTGAGAAACACTACTGAATTCAAGTCTTAGCAAAGTGCGAAGCTATTGCCACGATGTGAAACGTTCAAATTATTTCATATGTAATCTATGTATTTTGCATTGTTTTCTGCATGCAAAACTTCAACTATTCTCTAATCTATGTATTTTTTATACCTGGACAGATTACTTCGATTTACATGATTTTTTTATGGGAGAAATTGATTTGGTTTTTGTTTAATGCGGTTTTTGTTGGACCTGTTGGAACTAATTTTTAGCAAAAATCCAGTCTCTTTGTATCGGCACACATGATATCAGATATCATATTAAGGATAATTAGAGCCACCTAGTGATACTACCTAAGATAATTCTTTACAGGAACACATTAGTTTATTAATTACAAGAGGATGAAGGACCAAGCAATTCATTTTGGCAGATCCCATGGCTGAATATAATAAACAAGTCTAAAAAAGTCAGTTCTAGACATTTATACATGCAAACTAACTAGGCGAAACAGAGCTTTTCTTCCTATTACTAACTCACATCCTAGCAGTCGTTCCGATGCTCATTTTAAGATAATAGTAATCAGAGTTATCAAACAACTGAGCTAAGAAATATTGAAGCCTTCTAAAGACAATTTACTTCCAGTTGTCATTTTATTGATATTAAAATCATGAAAGGTCATTTTTGGTGGTCACATTATCATAAATAATTCCATAACTGTACCCACTTGGTATCCAATGCAGCACGGGAGGGGGGTTCCCTAAGGCTCCTTCCCAAGGTTTCTTCTTTTTCCCCATTTTGGGCTTCTGGAGTTTTTCCATGCCCGGATGTGGGTTCAGATCAGGGGATGTTGTTGTGGTCTGTGCAGCCCTTAAGGCACTTGGGATTAAGGGTTATATGAATAAACTTTGATTGATTGATCGATATACAGTGGCGAAGGGATTCATATGGCCCCATTCCTAGGGGGATCTCACATGAGATATCATTTTGCAATGAAGTCTGCTGAAAATTACGGAATGCGCCGCTCTACATAGCCACTGACGCTGCGGTCAAAGTTGGAATTGCCACAAAATTAATTTTAAGATATTCAACACTCGACTGCCATCTGGCGGCTGAAGTGGATAGTGCACGCCCCCAATTTTTCACGTTTCATGTGTCAGGTAAACTGCGACGAATGGGGCCATATGTACTGTATCCCCTTCCTACTGTATTCATAGTCGTCTTATATAAGGATGCATGTTGCATCAGATTGAGTGGCGGGCCGTGCGTTTCCCACATGGGCCTTCAGTGATGTTCGACTTTGATGATTACCTCTAAAAATACCATCATTTATGTCACCACATGACCATTGCTGGAGAAATACCATACAGAAACACATTCACG
The DNA here is from genome assembly GCF_033978785.1 of Entelurus aequoreus. Lineage (NCBI taxonomy): Eukaryota > Metazoa > Chordata > Actinopteri > Syngnathiformes > Syngnathidae > Entelurus > Entelurus aequoreus. The sequence continues at coordinate 33,205,570 of NC_084735.1, forward strand.
CACTACTGTACATTGAAACACATCAACAGTGTACAAATAGGCTATTTTCTGGCGCATTTAAAAATCATTAAACCCGCATCAGCAATTAAAACATATCTTATGTGGTACTGTCAAAATAAAAAGTTGTAAAAAAACATTAAACGTGAAAAAATGTAAGGAATAATATATTTGAACTCACTATTTGTAGCACCCATTCAGCGTCGTGTAAGCCAGTGGTACCGCTCGTAGTCGGTTGATTCGAGTGGAAGTGGCGGGCATTTCCCCATTTCATCGCCGGGAGAGCTGAGCTAGCTTCCGGGGTTGGCCGACTTCATCTCACAAGATGTAGTTTCTCTTTGAATATTCTTCTTGAAAATGGTCTTGCAAATATATATCTGCCACCTAATCAACATTTTGTTCTCCTTCTCTGTGGGTTAAAAAAGTAACTATATTACATTAATCCGCCAACAGTCCCATGTGTGGCTCTGCTTATCTGCATAGCACCGCCGCGGCTCAAACCAGTGAGTATCCAATCACAGGACGCGTAAATGTCACGTTCAACATGAGGCCGGCTAGAAGGTCTTACTAAGAAAACAACTGGTGATCTGATTGGCTATCGCAATTATCTATCAACTGTATGTGCCCGTTCACTTACACAAACGCCCGCATTGTTGATTCTGAAGGCCCCGGGCAGATTTGGTACAGCATGGCAACATAAGCTAGCTGAATTCTGATTGGACAAAAACTCTAACCTAAAAACAACAGCGCTGGAAGTAGCATAATATGACATGAAGAAAATATGAATACTTATAGATATTTAAGGAAAGTAAATTTAAAAATTACTCTTATTTTTAATTATGATCATGATTTCTGGTTATGTTAGGCCAGCAGAGAAGGTCTTGATGACCACTGATCAGATTCAACAAAAAGTGAGGGTAGTGATCCACCAGAAGCAGCCGTGATGGACAAACTTGGTGTGTGTTCTAGCTGGTCCCCACTTTGCAGTCACTCACTTTTTGGGGGGTTTGTTCCCTGTTGAGTGTCATTTTTTTTGTTTTGTTTTGTTTTTGACATGCGAGGAAACTGTCTGGAAGGTTAATGTGTGCTTAAATAGGAATCCTAGAAGTGAGTGCTGATCACATGACGCAATGCGTGTCCCCCCAGGCTTCTTGTTAGCGCCTCTCAAGATGGCAAACTGATCGTGTGGGACAGCTACACCACTAACAAGGTACTCTCAGTTGTCACTTAATCCTGACATCTATCCATTAGGTGTCCCATGTTAGTAACAGTTCCTTGCCATTCTTACGCAACATGTCACGAGGTCTTACACAGATGTGTTTACCTTTTTTTGTAGATACACGCCATCCCTCTGCGCTCCTCCTGGGTGATGACCTGTGCGTACGCTCCGTCCGGAAACTACGTGGCGTGCGGAGGCCTGGATAACATCTGTTCTATCTACTGTCTGAAGACAAGAGAGGGGAACGTCAGGATCAGCAGGGAACTACCTGGACATACAGGTGAGAGAAACCAGCATCAAACCACTAATGACACCAGGAGTGTCGGTTGGCATGTCCAAGTCCCAGTGGGAGAATACAATAGGGACCTAATTAACGTGGTTCATTAGGCACAGGTTGGTAATGAAGCAAGATGTTACCTCCTGTCACATTTACATCAGTCCAATCAGTTTGCCTTTAGATGCCATTGTTTTAGAAATACTACAATAATGACCAGTTAGTATTACTTTACTTCATTACGGTACAAGCAGAAAACACTGTCCAACACTTCATTTTAATTCCACTCAATATTTATTTTGATATTTTTGTAACTGAACCATTGGAATAGTATTTAATATAGTACAAAATATGTTTTTTAATATAATTTTAAAATTTCTTCATCAATTATTTATGAATAAATAAAACATATCAGTGACCTAACAATAGAAGTTTTAAAGCCATGTAAGCTATTAAACAGAGCTGGCCCACGCTAAATTGGGGCCTGAAGCAGAATTGTAAATCTTTTTTTCCACACTTTTTTATTTACATAAAACAATTTGTGTACTTTTTTAAAAATCAAAATGTATTTAATTTAATGCATTTTTTGAACAAGTGGAAAATAACAATTTTACATCATCCATCCATCCGTTTTCTACCGCTTGTCGGGGAGCCTATCCCAGCTGCACTCTGGACAAAAATGTTTACATCATTAAAATATAAATTTTAAAAACTTTTCGATCTACTTTGACCAGGATTCAAACTCACTGCCACAGTTTTATGAGATGAGCACTAAAGTGTGTCAGTATATTCTAACCAGTGACAGAACAGGAGGCTGTACAGTATATAGTCCTTAATGAAAAAATGACATGTATGGAAACTTCCAGAACATGACACAAGATATATGCTGACACATGATGTACATTGTGAATGATAACCTAATTTAATAAATAAACAAAAGTCATACATTTAAATATCTGTTGTCGCAAGTAGAGATGTCCGACAATATCGGACTGCCAATATTATCGGCCGATAAATGCTTTGAAATGTAATATCGGAAATTATCGGTATCGGTTTCAAAATGATCGGTATCTGTTTCAAAAAGTAAAATTTATGACTTTGTAAAACGCCGCTTTGTACACGGACGTAGGGAGAAGTACAGAGTGCCAATAAACCTTAAAGGCACTTCCTTTGCGTGCCGGCCCAGTCACATAATAGCTACGGCTTTTCACACAGACAAGTGAATGCAAGCATACTTGGTCAACAGCCATACAGGTCACACTGAGGGTGGACGTATAAACAACTTTAACACTGTTGCAAATATGCGCCACACTGTGAACCCACACCAAACAAGAATGACAAACACATTTCGGGAGAACATCCGCACCGTAACACAATATAAACACAACAGAACAAATACCCTGAACCCCTTGCAGCACTAACTCTTCCAGGACGCTACAATATACACCCCCGCTACCCTCTACTCTATAAACCACGCCCACCTCAACCTCCTCATGCTCTCTCAGGGAGAGCATGTCCCAAATTCCAAGCTGCTGTTTTGAGGCATGTTAAAAAAAATAATGCACTTTGTGACTTCAATAATAAATATGGCAGTGCCATGTTGGCATTTTTTTCCATAACTTGAGTTGATTTATTTTGGAAAACCTTGTTACATTGTTTAATGCAACCAGCGGGGCATCACAACAAAATTAGGCATATTAATGTATTAATTCCACGGCTGTATATATCGGTATCGCTTGATATCAGAATCTGTACTTAAGAGTTGAACAATATCGGTATATCGGATATCGGCAAAAAAGCCATTATCGGACATCTCTAGTTGCAAGTTGTTCTGCACTTCTGTATATATTCAAAAAAGATCTTTAAAACCATTGAATAATTTCTGTAATACATTACACATACTGTAGAAACATGTAAACTACAATAAGATGACAATTTTTCCCAGGAAAAATGTTTTAAAAAAGGGTTAGTCGTATATTCGGGGTGTAGAGATTTATACACGCGTGGCCTCATTCGACTTTACCCCAAACTAGTCGGTGCTTTTCTTCATGTCACTCACACAAACTAGTGACCAAGAGAGATGCATCCGCAACAACAAAAAAACGTGTCTTTAAGGTTGGACAAATTAGCAAACCTAATGATGCTAATTTTAACCAATCAACAACACAAAATAAATATATCCTTTTTGTTTTAAATGACCAGTTATTCACTGATATATTATTATATTAGCTATTGTTATTAATGTTTTGGTCAAAAATGGGTCTATTTTATTACTATAAACCCCCACAATATACTGTAATGGTTGTCCAGGGTGTACCCCGCCTTCCGCCTGATTGTAGCTGAGATAGGCTCCAGCACCCCCTGCGACCCCAAAAGGGACAAGCGGTAGAAAATGGATGCAGTGGCGTAAAAGTGTACTGCATCCTACAAAAAGTTGTTTTTAACATTTAGTTTGTGTACTTCTATGTATAATACTGTCTCAGGTTACCTGTCATGTTGCCGTTTCATCGATGACAATCAAATCATCACAAGTTCAGGAGACACCACCTGGTGAGTAAAAAATTTTGTCAAAAGGCCAACGATTCGTTTCTTTCTTCGCGAACTGACCCCTAGAGTTCTCTGTCCGTCCTCGCAGTGCATTGTGGGACATCGAGACGAGCCAGCAGACCACGGTGTTCTCGGGCCACACGGGCGACGTCATGAGTCTGTCGCTGTCGCCCGACCTGCGCACCTTCGTATCGGGGGCCTGCGACGCCTCGGTGAAGCTGTGGGACATCAGAGACAGCATGTGCCGACAGACCTTTACGGGCCACGAGTCTGACATCAACGCCATCTGTGTGAGTGTCCGAGTGGAAAGGGCGGTGCTTCTCTAGTGCAGGGGTGTCAAACTCCTTTTAGATCTGGGGGCCACATGGAGAAAAATCTACTCCCAAGTGGGCCGAACTGGTAAAATCACAGCAAGATAACTTAAAAATAAAGATAACTTCAGATTGTTTTCTTTGTTTGAAAATAGAACAAGCACAAATGTACAAATCGTAATGTTGTTGGGTTTTTTTTACACTTACATGTTGCGGTTAATAATTTATTTATATTTTCTGAATAAATTATGTGATAATGTTCATTAGGTGTTAATTTTCAATCTATCAAGATAAAAAAAATTGTATCAATATCAAATTACAGGATGTTATTTATGTAGTTTGATCATTTTCCTCGACTGATGTACTAACATAATGTGGTTTATTTTGTACATATGTAGCATCATCTACAAAGATACAAAGAATTGCTATTTTGACATCCAGTGGACACATTTAGAACAGCTGTTTCATTCATTCAAAAATTTTAGGTTAATTTTTATACTTAGCAAACTCATCCCGCGGGCCGGATAACACCTGTTCGCGGGCCTGATCCACCCTTCGGGCCGTACGTTTGACACCCCTCATGCAGCCCTGACAAAAGATAAGCAGTGTTTAGCAAATGACTTAAGTACGATTACAAGAGAAATAGCAGCGGACTATATTAACCTTTTACATTGTTATGGTAAGTGTGGGGTTACCCACTGCTCTAGTGGCAAGCAATCAGCGGGTGTCCAAATATTTTTGTCCATGTAAGTGATAGCATCCTCTTACCTCTCCTCTGCGTCCCCCAGTTCTTCCCCAACGGCAGCGCCTTCGCCACGGGCTCTGACGACGCCACCTGCAGGCTGTTCGACTTGCGCGCCGACCAGGAGCTCAGCCTCTATTGCCATGACAACATCATCTGCGGCATCACCTCGGTGGCTTTCTCCCGCTCGGGCCGCCTGCTGCTGGCGGGCTACGACGACTTCAACTGTAACATCTGGGACGCCATGAAGGGGGACAGAGCAGGTGGGTGCTGGCCAGGTTCAGGAGAATCTGTAGATTTTCACTTTCCCGTTTGTGCACGCCAACACAAACCTGCGTATGTTGACAAAAATATGTTTAACATTCAAACACGAGTCGTTGGTTACTTCACTTCTAGCAGAAAAAAAAACAGTAAACCGTGTAACGGGTACACGTGTTCGTATTTTTCGTTACGGAGCCTTCAGTTTGGTACAGAGGCAATGGAGATACCGACATGCAAGGCACCTCTACAAGCCTCGGGAATATGCTTTACCAACGCAGTGAAAGACAGGCCGTGGAAGCGTGCAGAACTCCGCCACAAGTGTGCAGCTCAGCCTTTGACTAAACCTGTGCACGAGCGGATATCCGGACATTCAGGGCACCTCCACATGCTTCCAGGAGTGTGCTTTACCAACACGGTGTGAAAGCGTGAAGAATATCTTAACGATTGGGTTTCGGATTAGGGGATGTCTTTGTGGTTTGTGCAGCCATTTGAGGCACTGATTAAGGGCTATATAAATAAACTTTGATTAATCGATCGATTGAGTGTACAGCACAATCTTTGATTAGCAGCGAAGATTCAGACATGCAGGGCACCTCCACAAGGCCCCGGGAGTGTTCTTTACCAACAAAGTGAAAGACAAGCTGTGGAAGCATGAAGAGTACCTCAACAAGTGTGCAGCCTAGCCCTTGACTAATTGTAGAGTAGCGGAAATCCATGCAGCGCACCACCACAAGCCTTGGCAGTGTGCTTTACCAACACAATGAAAGATGAGGTGTGGAAGTGTGCAGCCCAGCCTTCCACTAACCGTACAGTAGCAGAGATCCAGCATAAGAGAAAGATGAGGTGTGGAAGCTTGCAGAACACCTCTGCACCCAGCCTTCAACTATAGCGATAGTGCCCTCCTACTGAAGTGCAGCCCGCAGAATCCATCCATCAATCCATCAATCCATTAATCCATCCATCCATCATCTTCTTCCAGAGAGTGGGGGCTTGCTCCCAGGACATTGGGGAACTTAAAGGATAGCAGCAGTTAGATTTTAGGAGGAATTGTAAACACAATAATGACATCTTGTAGAATGCCCCCACCGGTAAGAGTAGAGTGGCGGTCGCAGGTCAACCGACTTAAACTGATCAGAGGAAAGAGGTCAGGGAACTGGCCAAACAACAAACTGGGCTTTGTCCAGATTGGCCGGCTCCAAGGCTAGAGTTACGAAGAGTGGGGGTCTTCCTGTAAGGTGTATCTAGGCACAGTGGTCCGAGAGGACATCAGAAGAGTAATTTGTCCCATACTCTTTCTCCTGGAAGCTGCAGTTCCAGTCTGAGGCTCGCTGAAACTTTAAATTTTAGAAATAAAAGAAACAAATCAAAACGAAAAACCTAGCAAAAATGTATCAAAAGAGGCATAATGTAACAAGAAAAAAAGCTGAAAAGTTGATACTGATAAATAATTAGCATCTTCTTATTGTTGTACTTACCTGCTTTACTGTTTCACTTTCACAAAATAATTGGTATCATTTAGGATGTAGTGTTGTATTTATTTATTTATTTAATAGCTAAGTAGTAGAATAGTTTGTATTTTGTATCCATACTGTACCAAAAATGTATTAAATGGTGACTTTAATGCAGAGGTACGTGATGATGCCATATATCGATTCTTTCAAATCCGTATCTCGATTCTTCCATGTTGGTATCTCCATTTTTCTGCATGTCTTTCATGCATAGGACAATTGACAATCCTTCAAGTCTCTTGAAACAACTAAACTAAAATACACATGAATACATTATTACTGACCACAGCATTAGGTACACCTGCTACTGTATATGCAAGATGTGCATCAAAAAGTTCATGTTCACTTTTGATTGACAATGTTTATCATTGCCGTTTGTACAGTAATACGGACATTGTCAAGCACTACTGAGCATTATAGATGGTTTTAATATACTGTACTTCCTGCATTTCAGATAATAAAGACGAGTTATTTAAAGTGCTACATAGTTGACTTAAACAGTGATTTCTTTCATATTCACACATTCATAACCGTGCATGTTTCAGCGTCACAAATGATGACGTCGGGGGAAACACAAGGACGGCAGTGTTCTGTGTGAGCTTAAGACATTTCTGCTCAAGTCTGCGGGGGAAAAAAAAAAACATTTGAAAGTTTAACAAGTCTTCTTTTGTGTGTGTTTGACCCTCCTGCAGGAGTCCTGGCCGGCCATGACAATCGTGTGAGCTGTCTGGGCGTGACTGATGATGGCATGGCTGTGAGCACCGGGTCCTGGGACAGCTTCCTCAAGATCTGGAACTAATACACACACGCACACACACACACACACACACACACACACACACACACACACACACACACCCACACACACACACACACACACGCACGAACACACATGCACACACACTTCTGGCGAACACTAGTTGGCCAGCATGTGTTCGCACTGTAATGTAAGCTTCAACAAAGTGCAACAAGTGTACATAAGACATAGAATGACTTAGTTTACACCAATCACACATGCTACCTGCAGCTGACTGCAGCTGCAAGGCTACACACACACACACACACACACGCACACACACACACACACACATGCGCACGCACACACACAATGTAAAAAAAAAAAATACAAAAAAAACATCAGTGTGACCAAATACAGTTTTCTTGTATTTTAAACAAAATCACACCTATGACCTGAAGCCTTTGAAATAAAATGTTCCTTTTTCCCCGAGAGACAGCGCTCGTGTTCAGCAGGGGAGGAGACAATTCTGTCTTTGTTTACAATGAAGTCCAAGTCAGACAAGTACTATTCTTTAGTCTCCATGTTACAGTGACGCTTTTGAAAGGGGGATCGTTTTAATGCTGAAAAAGGTAACGAATTGCCAACTTATTCTCTAAACAAACCATCATGCTTCAGAGGTTTTTTATAGCTAGTTCTATGTCCCCATATTCAGTGCATTTGTTTTTTACACCTATTTTCTTCATGTTCTCCCCGTGTGCCTCAGATACACTTAACGGATTATTACTAGAGAAAACTGATAAGTGGTTAAGTAACTAAAAAAAAGAAACAAGCATTGTTAAGAAGCGTGTGAATGTAGCAGGAGCCATTATTCACACTTCAATCTGGACATTATGATGGTATAATTGTACATAATAATAATAAATAATAGCTTCTCCTGCCAGTGATTGTGGTCTTTTTTTTTTTTTTACTTCAAAAAAGACAAAAACATGTAGAATTGTCCCTTGTCCATGTTAATTGGTTCCGGACCTAACCACGATAAATAAATTTCCACGAGATAGCAATCCATCCATCCATTTTCTACCACTTGTCCCTTTTGGAGTCGCGGGGGGTGCTGGAGCATATCTCAGCAGATAAGAATCCATCCATCCATCCATTTCTACCGCTTATTCCCGAATCATTAATAATAAATATTATAGCATAAAACAACTGTTTATGACCATCTCAATACATTTTTCTACACAATGAGAAACCTATAAACATGAAAATACCATCTTTTAGTTACGTTTAGGCTCTTTTATTCCAACATGGTAATACTGGCTGAGGCTCAGCCAATCAGCAGACACGATACTAAACAGCGAGATCTGATTGGTTTGGTCTCCTCTAGTGGCCAATACTGTAGTACTAATATTTTTCCTTTTGACTATTTTTATACTTGACAATGCTTAATGTAGGACAGACAAATGTAAGAATAAAAACATCTGCAACGTGGTGAAACCGCAATATTTGTGGTGTGGGACGACTGTACGGGTGTTGGGCTACCTATAAATATACAGTATTTTAATTTGATAGAATAGCAACATGTCATGCAAATCATTGACGTTTATAGTGCTGTGAATAGTTCCTATTAAAATGACAACAGTATATATTTTCAATATAAAAGCCTAATCATATAGGTAGCTGTATCTTTGAAATAAGCTTGAAAAATGTATATACATAATACATCCATCCATTTTCTACCGCTTATCCCTTATGGCGTCGCGGGGGGTGCTGGAGCCTATCTCAGCTACAATCGGGCGGAAGGCGGGGTACACCCTGGACAAGTCGCCACCTCATCGCAGGGCCAACACCAACACAGATAGACAGACAACATTCACATAACCCTTTAAATAGCAGCTACCAAGTGGACTGTGGCGCCACCTATTGGTACGATACAAAATGGGCACAGTTCTGACGCAGATATGGAAATAAGTGTAAAAACACTGCATAATAAAACGAGACAATGTGAAATCAATAGATTTTATTTTTCAAACTTTTCTGTATTAGACATGAATTCATTGAACACAATCTTTTTCGAAAGTAAAGAGCTTATGAAACAATCTCTCACAAATAAGCACTGGCCAACTAAAAAACAACAACACTGCAGTGTACAGCAATAAAAAATAAAAAAACTTATTAGTTTTCTACTACAATTTATTGGCTTCAGTCAATCAATGCTGCTGATCACTCCTGTTGATTAGTATCATTTGAATGATTAGCTCGGATAATCATTTTTTGATCATCTTCATAATTCCTGGCATTCAGTAAAAGCAAAACAAGGAGAGGAATCACAGCTACTGATTGTGTTAAGCAAACAGAGACAAGTTGAAAAGAAAAGGTTACAGAGCAAGGAGAGAGTCACAAAGCAGCCATCAGTGATGCCTCCAAATGTTCTCCTGCTGAAGCCACGCTGAGATGGACCTCATCAAACGCTTGTATTGCTTGGAAAATGACTTTTGACAGCATTTGTCTTTCTGACTTTGTGCATCCTGCCTGTTCAGGAACACTCACATCACATCACAACATGTCAGCTTTTAATGGCTCCTGGTAGCAAACATGACCAACCATTGCCACTCTTACCACTTTCTAAATAAGGGACTGGCACGTGTTGATTTACAGGAATGTCGATTTTTCTCAAGGAAAAACTAGATATGCATGGCTGTACTGCATGGGCATACTCAAATTATTTATGATATTTTAACATACGGTGTGCCATTAAAGCCTGAAATTATAGTTAATCAGCGGACACTGTGCCGCTCATAATGCAAATACTGTACATTGGTAAATATTATTTTAAAATGTGCCCTAATTTTGGTAGGAACAAGTGTATTGACCCTGATGCAAGACACAAGTTTGAACAGCAGGTAGTGCAAAATGGCTTTCCCAAATGCAATACAGGGAGCTTTTCTTACAGTCACTCACAACTACTTAGTGGCCTAGTGGTTAGAGTGTCCCCCCTGAGATCGGTAGGTTGTGAGTTCAAACCCTGGCCGAGTCATACCAAAGAGGGTTGGAATTGGGAGTTAAATCACCAAAAATGATTGAATGCATGTTCTATCATAACAACATGACTGGAAACTGTTTGTTGCTTTCCTTGGATTGCTTCTGTATGTGCGTACGTGTTGTCTAGGCCGGGTGAGTGATCGCCGTAAACACCAATCATTTTATTCAGGCCATTAACAAAATGTATCACATGAACTTAGTACTTGTGAAAAATATAGCCAAAAGTCCAGTGGTTCTTAAACTGGGTTCGATCGAACCCTAGGGGTTCGGTGAGTCGGGCTCAGGGGTTCGGCGGAGGTCAAGACACACCCGACTCATCGTGCAAATGAAAACTTCTCCCTATCGGCGTATTACGGATACGACAACAGCAGAAGTCACACTGATTTGCAGGTGTGTAATTTGTTGTGAGTTTATGCACTGTGTTGGTTTTGTTCTTTGAACACGGTGATGTTCATACACAGTTCATTTTGTGCACCAGTAAAAAAAACATGGTAACACTTTAGTATGGGGAACATATTCACCATTAATTAGTTGCTTATTGACATGCAAATTAGTAACATAATGGCTCTTAACTTGTCATTATTAAGTACTTATTAATGCCTTATTCGGCATGACCTCATTATAACCCCAACCCTCTAACCCAGGCCCTAACCCTCTAACCCTAACCAAATAACTCTAAATTAAGTCTTTGTTACTTAGAATAGGTTTCCCTAGTGTCCAAAAAACTCTAAATTAAGTCTTTGTTACTTAGAATATGTTCCCCATACTAAAGTGTTACCAAAAACATATAACATTGTCTTGAATTTGAAAAAAAAACATTTTATTTTTCACTAAAGAAACTGGTGGGGTTCGGTACCTCCAACAAGGTTAAGAACCACTGCAATAGTCTAACAAATGTGTTCTGTTAACCCACTAATGATAACATAAGCTAGCCGGTGATAATCTTATGTTTTTTGCTTTGAAAAATGTAACTGTGATGAGGAAGTTGCAAACCGCCCCTGTAAGTCGTGCCCCTGCAATTTCAGTCAGTCTTGTTACTCTAGCACCTTACCCACGATAAAAAAAAAAAATAGCTCAGCACAGTCCTGTTACCTAAATTATATTTTGGAAGAATTATTTTTAGGTGAAAATATGTTAACAGCACTAGATATAAGTATCTTGTGGCGTACCTCAGGGATTAATACTGGGACCAAAAGTGTTTAATCTTTTTATAAACAACATTTGTAAAGTTACAAAGAACTTAAAGTTAGCACTATTTGCGGATGACACGACTGTTTGGTCCTGCAGAGAACACAAAGAAGCTAATACAAATAGAAGAAATGAAAAGATGATTTGACGTAAACAGACTCTCTTTGAATCTCAGTCAAACGAAAATAATGCTATTCGGTAACAGCAGAAGAGAACGTCAAACAAATACAAATAGACGCAGTAGACATTTAAAAGGTGAAATAAATAAAATTTTGGGGTGTAATTAATGATGATTTTGTTGAATCATGATACGGTCATTTCCGAGATCCGCAATTTACTTTTTCCCCACGCTTTGAATCCTGTGCTGTATACAATGCTGCGGCTAATTTAATGATTTTTCGGGTTTACAAGTTTCACATTTTTCCAATTAATTTAGCCTCATCACATCAGCCCACTGAAATTGCCCAGCGAGTCACGGAGGACCAAAGACATTATATCAAACACACTTAAACAATCATTCAGTCAGACATTTAGCACATTATGGACTCACTCTCGCTGTGGAGAAGAAATTATGAAATGCACAAGACGCAGCCCTAAAGCCACCAACTCGGCTATCAAAAAAAGAAACAGCCTCCGCACGTGACAGAAATTCACAATCACTAACGGGTCCCTACAGGCTTCTCTGGTAAGTTACTGTATGCCGTGTTACAGAGTGTCTTTTATTAAATTTGTGAATGAACACAAGCGCATGTTTAAATATTTCATATTTCAATGTGCACACCTGCGGCTTATAGACATGTGCGACCAATATGTACAAAATAAAATACATCCAGAAATGAAATTGGTGTGGCTCAGTTAGGTGTGCTCTATAGTCTGGAAATTACGGTAACGTGTTTAGTGTCAAAATGCTATTAGCATTAATGACATGTGGCTAAAGTTTAGGTATTTGCTAATTGTGCTAAAAACTCACTCCTGTTACTCAAATGAGTCCTATTGGGCTTAGGAACCTTGTACAAATGTTGCCTGAGATGGGCCAATACACATGTTGTGTTGTTCAATATGAGTATTACCATATTTACAGTTGAAAAAAGAAACAAAAAACAAAATAAATGTGTTACAACAAGCAAATGGCACGATTCTCTGTATTTATCTAGAAAGTGACTTTCTTACCGTGTACATTGGATGATCATGTTAGCATGTATGTTACACCGTGCCCCAATTTACAGCCAAGTGAGTCTAAATCAAGGCCCCGTTAACCACCTGTACCACCTCATACCCGATGACCAACAGAGAAAACACACGCTTCCACATTGTGCTTTGACTAATAGGAGCGGCACACTTTTATATAAATACAAATCTCTCTTCGATAGACGTACATTCACGGTTATTTTTCAGACTAAATTACATACTTTATAAAATAGGACTTCTCTTAATATTGTCTGGCTACTTCAACGTTACACGATGGACATTGAAGGGTAAGCGCCAATCTACGAGTGGACGTCACAAAACAAGTTTCTGACGTATGGCTTTTCTCTGTGCCGCCTCCCACTCGGAGTCAGGACCATTTTTTGTTGTTACATGGGATTAACTTGACATTTATTGGATTATTTTGTTATTGCAACTCGCTGATTGGATCCTTGGAATACGTACGCTTTAAGTACGTACGTTTTAAGTCCTTAAGTGCACTTTAAGGGGCATGGGGACAAACTATGCCTCTTGTCAAGTAAGAGATAGGGGGGGTCTTAAAACCATCCTATTATATTGTCGTCGTTCCAACTCCAAGGCACTGCTTAAACTGTAAACATGGCTATGGTTGAGAAACAGTAATAACCCGAAATAAATCACACTGATCCCGTGTGGAATGTGGGTCATGGCACAGAATAGGAAACAAGATAGCTAAAAGGGGGAAAACAACCTGGATACGCTATGGCTTACATGAGAGTGTCTGCTCAAGCTACACTGTACATTGTTATATATTTGTATATCCAATATATATATATATATCTCCTTACGGGAGCGCCTCACACCAGATTAGCCCCGTTGATCGCACGTCGGTTTTTCACCCAAGCAACAAATCCCTGCTAACTAAGAATTGTGACACACTTGAACCTGACCAATGCGAGCGAACTGCTGCGACTTCTGCCTACAATCTCTGAGCTAAGAGTGCCAGGGTGACCTACCTAATGCAGTTACTTCCTCATAACTCCCCCACGCCTTCTGCAGTGTTTCTATCCCAGTGACATTACACAGAACGGAGAAGACTGTGTCTCAACATGTCCGCTTCTTCCTTCTTTGGCCTGTATTGGTCCACACAATGCAGCTTTGGCAAAACGTAGACACAGAAATGATATC
>NC_084735.1:33222246-33247246 GCF_033978785.1 Entelurus aequoreus
TGTTACATTGAGCACACCAAGTAAAGGAAGTCAAGACAAGAAGAATATATGCAGTAGAAAGCAATTAAATGCTATAAACTGGAAATCAGCGATTTTTCTATGGAGGTACACAGAGAAATGTTATTGTGGGCTCCAGTGTAGCCTGGAGTCTTTATCAGAAAACATGCGCATTTATCAGTGCGTATGCAAATGAGCGAGAACTAGCATGAGAGAATGTTGGATAGACTTCCATCACCAAACCCTGCTGCGTTCACAAAGAGCAGAGCAGCTGTTCCTTCACCAGTTCATGATGCAGTTTCTGTTTAAGGTCATGAAGTACACCTGGCTGCTGCCTCCCGACCGTACGGAGGCGAAGAACACCTGAGGACACAGTGCGAGATGAAGGTCAGCTTTAGTTGCAGAGTTGACGGTTTATTGTGTTCCCAATGCTTGCCTTGTCGTTCCTCTCGCAAAGGAACTTGAGCCTCTGAGCTCTCTTGTGCATGAAGACGCCGTCCAGGTGGCCAGTTTCCACAGAACGGATTTCAATGGCTTTTTCTCCCCAGCCCATGATCTGATTGGAGCAAATGTGAGCTGAAGGGGAAAACAACAACTTATTGGCAAGGTAATGCAACTTGTAAAGTAAATTCTTTAAGAAGTGTCAAACTATCCAGTTTATTGCGATTACTCAATTAGTCATATTTAGCGTGCTGTTTTTTCTTTGTTTGCGTTAATCTAATTTTTAATATCTGACGTTATTGTCTCTGTATGTCTGCGGCTGCAACTGTGAGTTTCCTCTCCCTCTTCATGTGCTTGACTTGTTGGGAGTGGAAAACAACATTGATTGGCTGTCATTGTGTTTGGGCTTGTTTAGCAACAGCTGATTGGCTCTCATTGTAGTTGGGTGGGCAAATAGAAGAGTAGTGGAATCTTCGCTTTTCGCCTGTTATGCTTTTTGACCCCACTTCTCATAGAGTTGTTGGTCCAATAAATGTGAGTATGATATTCCTTCTTTGTTGGAAGGAGATTTGTTTACCACAGTCGCACCACAGCTAATGTTATTATTTTTATTATTTCATCTTTTTTTGTTAAATGCGACAATGCACATTAATAAATAATATATAACATGTACTGTAAATGTGCCAGATTGTAGCAATAAGCAAATTTCCATCTGCAGTCCCCGACAGGTTGATAGCATATACAAGCGATATGTTAGCAATTTAGAAAGACATAGAATTAGCCCTTCACCAAACTAAACTGGAGGAGAACATCCTGTGCCTGAGCACCCTATATAAGCATATGCAACTCAGAGCCTATGAAAAGTACCTGGCCAATTTATTTTGTGATGAACAATAATACAGTGGAACCTCTACTTACGAACCCCCATTTGCGAACTTTTCGGTTTACAAACTATTAGATTGAGCCAAGTATACCTCTGTTTGTGAACGCTTCATTCATTCATTTTGTGTCCCGCTGGCAGGCATTTTATGCTTGCTTATATTGAAGAGTTCGAGGAAGCCGGCTTTGTACCACAGCAAGTTTTTAATTTCTGGAAAAAGATGCCAAAGCTGGTTTGTATCACAGCGGAGGAGAAGGCCCTTCCAAGAGCACACACTCATGGAATCCTCCCCCCCGACCTTCTCCCCCCTGTCTACTCTTTTCTCTAGTCAGCTACTCATTTGACGATGACTTTGAAAGTGGATTTTACTTTTTAAAATGTTTATTATTGTAGCAATATGTTTTTATAGTTAATGATTTTTATTTTTTTTTCGATCGTTTGTGAGGGCACCAAAGGGCCTTCTGTGTGCGGGTGTTGAAAGAAAAGCGCAGAGGACAGCAGCTTGTGATTTTGACTTGTTATTAATTGGAAAGTTATTCCATCACCCCCTTGATATGTTTGTTTGATATACAGTACTGTATAGCTCTTCATATTGTGTTTTAAGTGTACAAAACTGTTGTATTTATTTTTTATTATCAGAAGCAGACGAAAAGCAGTTCAACAAAAAGATTCAATATTCAATACATGCATACTTTTGTATACCTCAAAGTGTTATTACTGTTTTTTGATGTGTTAACTTCAGCTTTTTTTATGAACCGGATGTTTTATGTAAATGGCTAAGAATGCATCTATTTAATGTCTATTAAAACAAATTACTTTATAAAGACACTTTTTTTGTTCAAACCCTGGCTTAATAATAATGTAAAGAATATATGGACATACCTCAAGTTGAGGGCTTTTCTTATATTTTTTTAGTAAAATGAAAAAAAATGATTTACAGTTCATAATTAATTAATTGCTTCTTTTTTTTAAAATTGCTTCACAGCACAAATTATTTTCACTTTGGCCCATACCAACAGATGTCGGCATTTCACCCCACTGCAGGACCACGTCCTTAATGATGCGCCCGTACGTGTTGACATAGACCCCCTCATCCTCGTAGCACAACAGCATCTCCATGCCATCTGAACTTGGCAGGAACACAATAGCGTGCGGTGTTATGTGGCTCTGTATCTGTTTGATAAAACAAAAAAGTATGTTCTTAACCGCATCAAAAAACCTTGCAAAAGAGATTTCATGTCAATGGGGCAAAACCTGGATTGAAAAAAAAAGGATATATGAAAAAAATTTAACTGGAGACCAAAGTGGATTTGGGTCAGGGTTAAGACAGCTGCACGACTTACATGAACTGGGATGTAAATGTCATAGTTGTTCCCAGAGTCCACATCGATGGCGTGGAAGCCAGCACAAGAACCGTAGATGACCTTTAACCTTTGACCCTCCTCGACAGTCAGGTCGACAAGGACAGGCCTGTGTGGCAGGTCTGCAAAAGACTGGTTTACAATAAAAGAGGAGGTGCAAAGGTAAATACAAGTGAGAAGACAATCATCTTGGACTACTGGTTGCTTGGACTACCTTGAAGGCCATGAATTTGTGATAAGGTTTGGGTGCCCAAGCATACACTTCCACTGCATTCTTCAAAGCAATCACAAGGAACTTTATCCTCTCGTATTTTACTAGACATAACAACCACAAGGACATGTGACTTAGGATACTCACATCAATAATTCACTGTGCCAAATGCATTTACGAGAATACCAAATCTGTCACTCACCGACTTTGTAGTGCACGCAGCCTTCCATCTCCCCCACTGTGGTCCAGCCTTGCTTCTTCTCTACTTCAGGGTCATTGTGGAGGATCTTGTTCCTCAGCCAGGCCAGGTAGTAGACACGGACCTTGTTTTTCTTGCCTTAATGAAAGGTACAGAAAGAGATGGCTTTCAGGGAGAGACTTAATGCTGTATTTCAATATTTGAATTAGGGCTGGGCGAAACGGCCTTTTTTTAATATCTCGATATTTTTAGGCCATATCGCGATACACGATATATATCTCGATATTTTGCCTTAGCCTTGAATGAACACTTGATACATATAATCACAGCAGTATGATGATTCTATGTGTTTACATTAAAACATTCTTGTTCATACTGCATTAATATATGCTCATTTTAAACTTTCATGCAGAGAGGGAAATCACAACTAAGTCAATTTAGCAAAACTGTATTAATTAAACAGTTATTAATCAGTGGCACAAACATTCATGTAATTTCCAAAACAGAAAGTGCAAGATTGTCAGAGACATTTTAAAACAAGCTATAAGTGCACTTTTGTGCATGATGACACACAAGATATTTCAATAAGTGTCACATAAAAATGAGCTGCATATCAAATAGTATATGTCCTACGGTGTTGATGTGGAAATAGTTGCTTCGGCATTTAGTTGGTGTGGCACCGAACGGAGATGTTGACATGATGTAAAGACATATTCCCGTTTGAAGCCAAACCACCGTCAGACGATGGACCCTGTGCTGTTTTTCTTGGGAATTAATTCTTCCTCCATTTGTTACCAGATTTGCACATTCTTTCTCTCGTATTACCACTCAGACCACACCGTTAGCTGTTAGCATCACAGCTAACGTTACCATGTCGCTACTAGGGATGTGCGTATCGATCCTGTGGTATCGATATATCGATACTCACACGCTACTCATTTGGCATCATTTTTCTGAAAAAAGTATCGATATAAACCAAAAAACGGCGTGTGGGGGGTGCAAGCATCACTTTCAGATGTTTTTGATGACTTACTTAACTTACTATGTGCTGGGACACCCCTGTACCTGGCAGAGTATAGAGCTGGCCCAGTCACGTGACAGGAGACAGCGAATGAGCGTCGTCAACGTGCAACACACACACAGCCAGCCGACAGCGATGCAGCCAGGCATATCCAGTGTTGTCCATTTGTTGACTTAAAACAGGCATTGTTTTTTTTTTTTTTAGTAATGTTTACTGAATATTTTTGTGTGGAGTGTGCATGTTCTCCCCGTGACTGCGTGGGTTCCCTCCGGGTACTCCGGCTTCCACCCACCTCCAAAGACATGCACCTGGGGATAGGTTGATTGGCAACACTAAATTGGCCCTAGTGTGTGAATGTTGTCTATCTGTGTTGGCCCTGCGATGAGGTGGCGACTTGTCCAGGGTGTACCCCGCCTTCCGCCCGATTGTAGCTGAGATAGGCTCCAGCGCCCCCCGCGACCCCGAAGGGAATAAGCGGTAGAAAATGGATGGATGTTTAAATGATTATCCTAAATTCAAATAATTTCCACACAGGGGAATTTACTGTTAGTTGAAAATTGCTTGAGTATTTAAAACAAGATAAGAAAGAGATACAATTTGGAGATTCTTCATCTTTGCATTACAGTTTTATTTTTTTCCAAGAAAATCTTGAATATATGATTGAATGTGATTTTGGTTTTAATCTGTGACATGATTTCTTACATTTCGAAAACATTAGCCTATTTCATATTTCATTAATTGCTAATTATATCACAAACTTTAAAAAATAACTGCAGCTTCTTGCAATTCGGATTTGACTGTTAATTGGAAAGCCCTAATATTTAATTATTATTATATATAATATATAGTTCTTATTATATATAATATTTAATTTATTTTTCATATTTATGTTATTTATTTTAATTGTACTTTTATTATATATTGACCATAATAAATGTGGTATAAATGGTCTGTATTTGTCTTGTGATTTGTCTTAAATAATAACAATAGTAATAATATTTTTGACTGACAAAAAATTGCCAATAAGAAATTATTGGTATCGGTATCGGTATCGATGAAAATGCAAGAAAAAGTATCGGTATCGTATCGAATCCTAAAAGTGTGGTATCGCCCATCCCTAGTCGCTACCTCTCGCTTTGTGGGAGCGTGTGACGTTGCTCACGTGACAGTATATGATGTATGTAAGAAGGTGCGCTTGTTTCAAAGTCTCTGTGAGAAGGAGAAACAAGAAAGAGTGAGAAACGCATGCAGTTTAATGCCCCGCAGCTAAAAGCAACTGAGTTAGAACGTATACTCGGATATCACGATAGTCATTTTCTATATCGCACAGAGACAAACCCGTGATATATCGAGTATATCTATATATCGCCCAGCCCTAATTTGAATGTACAGTTGACCGTCAGAACTCAAACATAATTCAAGCCACAGACTGTTAGACCTTTTAATGATTTCCCCCATTAAAATCAAGGGAAATAGACGTAATTAGTTCCAAGGTTGAAACTTGCAACATTATAACATGTTTAAATACTGTTATTAGAGTAACACAAAAAGTAAAGTTATGTTAGAACAAGGGCTATCAAAAATAACTAGCCATGTGATTAGTCACAAAACATTGCATTAATCATGCATATACGGTAGGGCTGGGTGATATATCGAGTTTGTAAGATGTATCGATATATTTTTAAACAAGATCTGAATTGAGAAAATATCGTAATATCGATATAATTTATTTCATGTTAAAATGACCAAACACCGCTTATTTGTTGTGTTCCTTGTTCTCCCCCGCTTCCCACTCCCTCTCAACACTCCAGGGGCTATTAAACCCCTGCCCTTCCTCTTTCCAAGACGTGCTTGCACTATAAGAACATTCTTGATTGGTTGGTTGTTTACCATGAAGAGTCACCATTGGTTGAGATAAAGGCAAAACATTAGGGACAGGTCAAACAGAGGCAAGATAGGGCGGGTCATGGAACCAGGAAGGGAAACCACAACAGACACGCACATCCCAAATGACGACGAGTGAGTCGTAGAAGAGAAGAGGTAATATTCAAGCGGGCGATTTATATATTAAAAAAAACTAGTGGAAGATGGAAGAGGGATTCTTTTCTTTAGATTTTTCTTTTAGCAATGTAGACAACGTCCAGGAAACCCACAATACGTCTACTTGGCCACATTTGGACAAATGTATTTTTGAGTTGTTTACCACGTAAGCCGAAAATCAAAACTGTTCTCGGGTTGCGAAGCCAGACATATTTCGCACGAGAAATGCTGCCAAAAATGTATGCCAAAGTGAGGAATTAAGTAAAGTCACTTACTTGGCGCTGACCAGAACCGTACGTGTGTGACAGTCCATTACATCGTCGACTAGGAATTAAAAAGTGCCTGCCTGCAAATGTATTTTTTTTAATCTGAGTTTGATACATTTTGTATTATTTGCACAGCTATGTTATTTATTTTACGTAGAAAGAATATTTTTCTATTTTATTTATGTTATGTCATTCTGTGCTACTTAAACCATTTATTTTCTGTGCTGGTAATACCCATCTTGACTAATTGGGTTAATAAAAGTGCCACTGACAGTTTACAGTACAGTTGTCATTCAGTTCAATTTCGGTGAATCTCGCTCAAAAATGAATATCTTTATATGTATACTTTCACCGGAAAATATACTGAGATATATATCGAATATCGCGATATACTTTTTCGTCCATATCGCCCAGCCTAATATACGGTTCACAGATTATTTTATTTATTTTCACTACATTTGGTTACCTGATAGGCGGACGGGTTGTTACACGTTCAGTGATCAGGACAATGCATACGTCAGTACAAAGATAATGAGGAGACGACGACCCCTGCGTTCGCTGGCATAATTCACTTGATAATAAACCCTGACTGAACTTTTGATAAAAGGTTACCAAGTTTTTAAAATAAAATACAATTGTATTTGTGTCAAAATATTGTGCTCTTTTTTATGTTAATTAAAAGTATGCAAACGAACAATAACCTGTAACTAATCAAAATGAATTTAAATTTAAATTCAAAAGTGTGATTATTCTGATTAAAAATAATTAATAATTAACTGCACTGGTTAGAACCTATGCCAAAATAAACTATGGAAGCTAAAATGTAAATGCCTTTGATGCTTTCTATTAGCTCCTCATGATTAATTTGAAGGGTTTACTGAAGGGCTGTGAATCTTTGGGTGTCCCACGATTCGATTCAATATTGATTCTTGGGGTCACGATTCGATTCAAAATCGATTTTTTTTTTCAATTCAACACGATTCTCGATTCAAAAACGATTTTTTCCTGATTCAAAACGATTCTCTATTCATTCAATACATAGGATTTCAGCAGGATCCACCCCAGTCTGCTGACATGCAAGCAGAGTAGCAGATTTTTGTAAAAAGCTTTTATAATTGTAAAGGACAATGTTTTATCAACTGATTGCAATAATGTAAATTTGTTTTAACTATTAAATTAACCAAAAATATGACTTATTTTATCTTTGTGATAATATTGGACACAGTGTGTTGTCAAGCTTATGAGATGCGATGCAAGCGTAAGCCACTGTGACACTATTGTTCTTTTTTTTTTTTTTTTATAAATGTCTAATGATAATGTCAATGAGGGATTTTTAATCACTGCTATGTTGAAATTGTAAGTAATATTGATACTGTTGATAATATTCATTTTTGTTTCACTACTTTTGGTTTGTTCTGTGTCGTGTTTGTGTCTCCTCTCAATTGCTCTGTTTATTGCAGTTCTGAGTGTTGCTGGGTCGGGTTTGGTTTTGGAATTGGATTGCATTGCTTTTGGTATTGCTGTGTATTGTTTTGTTGGATTGATTAATAAAAAAATAAATAAAAATAAAAAAAAAATAAAAAATAAATAAATAAAAATAAAAATCGATTTTTTTAAAAATGGGACTCGATTCTGAATCACACAACGTGAGGAACGCGATTCGAATTCGAATCGATTTTTTCCCACACCCCTAGTTTACTGGCAAAAAAACTATTCAATTTGTTGCTTTGTTGAATATGCTTTATTTTACTTATTCATTCTGTTGCATTCTAGATTTTAGCATGAAATTTTGACCATATACATTGAAATTTTAGGTTTAATCCCAGATGTTCCACTCTAGTCCAAAGACGATTTAAATTTAATAATAATAATAATAATAATAATAATAATATCTACGAAGCAGTTTAAAAAGACACTTTAAACCAAAAACAAATTAATAAAAATACACAAAAGGAAAAGAGATTGCAGGATTAGGAAATTGATTAGTCAAGTACTAAAAGCAGTTTTGAAGAGGTAGATTTTTCACAATCTTTTGAAGGTTGTAAGACATTTCTGACATGTGAGGATTAAAAAGAAAAGCAAGCCCCAGAAGGAGAGAGCAGCAATCATTTTAAGGAGACAGAACGGTTTTGAGGCGCTTGTGACACGCTTTAGTCAAAATACGCCAAGGTAATCAAGAATTAGAGCACACCTAAAATGCTCACAAACAGCCCTGTTCAGAGCAGTCGGTTTAGAATGTCATGTCTTGTGCTTAATAATAATGAGCCTTGCACATCCAGTCCTTCCTTGCACAAGCACTCAAGACTACCAATGCAAAAAGTGAGGGGTTGATGGGGTAATAGTGCGTCCCCTAAGTAACACTGAAAACATTTGCGATAGACAGTAGCAGACATGATAACAAGTAGCAGTATTGACCTGAAATGGTGATAAGCAGGTTAAGGCCCTCCAGAACGTCCATCTGTTGGAACCTGCGAGAGTTGATGAGTGGATAGACTTTGCCCTGTCCGCTGCGGTCAAGCAACTTCAGACCATTCTCTGTGCCCACCAACAGGTTAACACCTGGGGAAAAAATCTAATTAGCACTTGTCCTGTTGATGGGGTAAAAAGAGCATGAGGATACAGCCATCTCTCAGGTATGAAGGGTAACTGATTGTTTTGATGGGAATTTTATACAATAGCCTTTACAGTTTCTAGACGCCAGCAAAGAATATCAACGCTACCATGGCAGCATTTTTAAAGCAACAATTAGTTGAGTTCCAACCCAATTTCATCCATAGATGACTATATAAACATGACATCATTATCAGTCATCACCAAGAGACATGCTGCTTATGCTAAATAGCTTTTGAAAAAGGTCAGAAGAGCTAAAATTGATTTGAATAAAAACACTTTGATAATACACGCAGATGCTCTTTGTTCTTTCATTAAGTTATCTATGTCCGAGGAACACCAGCGACCACAGACCTACATATCCGGTCACATGTTGTAGTTTTTGTCATAGATTTATGTATACCGGTATATCATTTTCACTACCATTTGTCCTTCAACATTTGCAAAAAACTCTTGTAGATGTACTACCAGTCTGTGGTTGCCAGTGTTCTGTACACTGCTGCTGGAATTTTTATTTTCCTGAGGGAACTCTCCTGAAGGAATCAATAAAGTACTATCTATCTATCTATCTATCTATCTATCTATCTATCTATCTATCTATCTATCTATCTATCTATCTATCTATCTATCTATCTATCTATCTATCTAAAAGTAAAATGATTTCCTCTGCACATCCGAATAACTGTATTGATGCAGCAACAATTTTATTTGCAATAATGCATACATTTTTCATTCTTGGCATATGTTGTATTGTAGTACTTACCCCAAAGCGCAGCACACAGGATCTCAGAGTTAAACCTCTTCTTGTACTTGCGTATCTCAGGTGTGTCATTGGGAGGGCGTGTGTTGGTGGGATTTACATTCACCATGGAACCTTTCCTCACCTCCATCTTTAGCTGCTCAAATCGTGAGCCTAAAACATGAAAGGACCCATGGTATTCTTTAAACTGAAAGTGTTGAGACAAACTTAGATAAGCTTCTGACTCACTGCTAACAGAGATGTTATCCACGGTACCTCCTGGTGTCTGGTACATTCCAAGATCCACAAATGTAGTGAAGGAGGACTTGCCAGGTGCCTTGACCAAGCATCTGGACTGATACTGGTGGGTGACACAACATAGACGAGTGCTACAAAGCTGTTTAATTTATTACATTGTCTGTAAGGATTATAGCTTTTAAGCATGATATATGTTTTAGTCTTTACATTTTCAACATGCTCAGAGATTTATCTACATAGATGTGAATGCAAATAGAGTTGAGATGGGGTTAAAACCACTGTGCAAAATAACATTAAAAATAGAGAATGTGAAACAACAAAGGCAGTACATTGAGCTTCAAGATGCAAGAGTGCATGTACATTGACAAATCCTGAATCCTGAAATTCTACTGCCTATGTAATGGCGGGATGCCATGCAGTATATGGAGCTCAAAAACCCCCACTAAGTATTTAGGGCTGATATATTTGGCATCGCTCTTACATCATACACAGAGTCCTTCCCAGGGGAACAGTGTGTGGTGGAATCAGTGGGGGAGTGAGAGGGCTGCACCACATCTGGCAAGTTAGTGTATCCATTGTGGCTCCGCTTCTCTGGGGTCTATCATGTACAAGAAAAGAACACAGATTCCAGCATTTTAAGTACATACAGTAACTTAAAGGCTAAATGGTTTTCATTACTTAATGGAGACATACCGTATTTTTCGGACTATAAGTCGCAGTTTTTTTCATAGTTTGGCCGGGAGTGCGACTTATACTCAGGAGCGACTTAAGTGTGAAATTATTAACACATTACCATAAAATATCAAATAATATTATTTAGCTCATTCACATAAGAGACTACACGTATAAGATTTCATCGGATTTAGCGATTAGGAGTGACAGATTGTTTGGTAAACGTATAGCATATTCTATATGTTATAGTTATTTGAATGACTCTTACCATAATATGTTACGTTAACATACCAGGCACGTTCTCAGTTGGTTATTTATGCGTCATATAACGTACACTTATTCAGCCTGTTGTTCACTATTCTTTATTTATTTTAAATTGCCTTTCAAATGTTGGGTTTTATCAAATACATTTCCCCCAAACATGCGACTTATACTCCAGTGCGACTTATGTTTTTTTCCTACATTATTATGCATTTTCGGCCGGTGCAACTTATACTCCGGAGCGACTTATACTCCGGAGCGACTTATACTCAGAAAAATACAGTATTACCCCCTACAAAAAATACCAGATGTAGGAAATGTGTATTTAACATGATTACCTGTAAATTGCAGAAACTTATTTTATTGTGTTGGGGACTGCCGGCTTTTTCTACACGAGGGCTGTCAAACGGCTTAAAAAATGTAATTGCGATAATCGCATTTGGTTCATAGTTAACTCAAAATTAATTGTGATTAATTGCATCTACTGTAGATTGAATTTTTCATAATTAATAAGTGTACCCTAGACAGATCATTTTCAAGTTTTAACACCATGAACGGAAAATTAATTTGCTTGAATTAAATTTTTATAAACATTATGCTTTTTTTAAACAGTTCATCACAAAAATGATAAACACCATTTAGTGACAATAAATACAATAAAATACACCATTTAATGACAATAAAAAATGCTGCTTTATTGACATGAGCTAGACAGCTGCTTTCTTGTCTTGGAGCTCGTGAAAGTTAATTATAGATTTTAAATCATGCCCTTTCACCTGGATAGTAAAATGATGAGGACATAAACTGAGAAGTTATTATGAATGTGCCTGTAACTACATCTACATACTGTCTTTACAGCGTGTATATAAAACATTGATGGAAGTGTTTGGAAGTTTTTTAAGCGCTATAGGCAGAATAGATCGACTCTGTTGGGCTCCAATGTAAGCAGACTTTTGCTCGCACTTATTTACTAGACAGTGCATAAAAAAAACAAACATGTGTGCTTGTCTTGCATAAGGATTGTGAATGATAGTCAAAATTCCAAAAATGGCAGTTTTCCTTTAACTGGCTTATCAATTATTTTTTTGTATTTATTGATGTTGAAAAGATGAGCGTTATAGAAAAATGTGAAAGTGTATTTAAATTGACCAGCATTGTCTGTCTGTGTTGGTCCTGCGATAAGGTGTACCTAGTCTTCCGCTCAAATGCAGCTGGGATAGGCTACCAATCGAGCCACATCGCACTAAGATAACACAAGGTGGATTTACATTTAGTTAGTGTGTGAATGTGAGTGTGAATGTTGTCTGTCTCTCTGTGTTGGCCCTGCGATGAGGTGGCGACTTGTCTAGGGTGTACCCCGCCTACAGCCCGAATGCAGCTGAGATGGGCTCCAGCACCCTCCGCGACCTCGTAAGGGACAAGCGGTAGAAAATGGATGGATGGATAGGCATATGTTATTGTGATCATTTGATGTAAATCAGTGGCTTTCTTAGTTTGAATGATCAACGTGTATAAGTAAGAGTTACCTGAATGTAACATGGCCCATTTGGTTTACATGCAACAAGTAGACCAGGTGAACTTGCCTGTCTAGTTTGTAATAGTGTTTGATTTGAATTCCAATGACTTTTTTCATTTAGGTCACAGTGCATTTGCGCTTCATTACACATACACATGACTCACCCTCTGCACCAACATTGTATGATCTCCATAACCCCCAGCCTGCTCTACTTCTCCCTCCTCGCCCTCGTCTTCATGAACCACCATGGTGTTGACAGAATCAGTGTCCGCGTCCCTTTGACTAAAACAAAAAGGAGGCAATGATCAAGTAGCAGTTTTATTTTCAAGAATGACAATAATATTACCGATCAGTTGGGCTCTCCTCCTCTTCGACTCCCTCCCCGCTTTCGCTCTCCTCACTGCTCTCACTGCTTTCCGAGGAGGAGGAGTAGTCATTAGCCTTGACAGGGGGCCTCGGCTGCTCCTCAGCACGCTCTTTGGCAAAGAGGCCATGGTCCTGCATTCATACACCATCATTCATTTATGTGGGCTAATGATTCAAACTAAACTTATTTGAAACAAAATCAAGGACAACTTAAAATACACAGACACAAAGGTAGGGGGGGTTGGTGTAGAAATAGTAAAAGAAAATGTGTATAAAAAGTAACAGAAAAAAATACTTGACGACCACTTTTTACATGACCACACAGTAACAAACTACCTTTATGCAAGACATAACTGCATGCAACGCCATCTCTGTTTCCTACAAGTGAATGCAGATGCAAAGTCAAGCATAAACACTGAACATCCATACACCGCAGTACTGACCTCTCCTATTGCTCTCTTGTAACTCTACAATTGAGGAAATGTCAATATGTATTTAGGAAGAGTAGAAGCATGAAGGGAGACAACAGTGTCAATGTTAGCAAATTTAGGGATCCAACGATTAACCAGTTTCCGATTAACTGTGATTAAAAACATCACTGTTATTTCATCGCAAAGGGTCCACTATACCGTGTGTTTCAGTTTTGCTGGTACGTTATTTTTTGGCACAACCTGCACGGCACAAAAACAAGGAAACACCAGGTGCTTACACGCACCTATCGAGAGCAATGCTAGTATGCTGCATTAGCTTAAAAATGACAGTAGGACAAAGCAGCAAACTTTTCCCACCCCCCAAAAAAGATAAAGTCGGCAGTGCGGGAACATTTTGGGTACCTAAAAATTACCAAGGAGTCATTGAAGACGATGGTTCACCCATTTGCAAAACCCGACAAAAGAAAGTTGTGGATACAGGCTCTAAAACGTTCAATAGAGATTGTTTTGCCTTGTACGTGTTGAATAGGTCAGGGGTCCCCAAACTACGGCCAGCGGGAAGTCACAATAAAAAAATAAAATAAAATATATATATATATTTTTTTTAATCTGTCCTTTCTAATCCATTTTCTACCGCTTGTTACTCTCTGTGTCTCCTAGCCGCTCAGGCAAATCATATTGTCTAAAAATGCATCACATTTTTTTTACCCAATGCGGCCCCAGAGTCAAAAAGTTTGGGGACCCCTGCTATAGGTATTATAAGTAAATATAGACTAAAACACTAACAAAACATCAGGAGTTTGTAGAATAACAGCACTTTACCAAGGGATCTAACTTTGTTCATTCCAGTTATTAATACAGCATAAAATAGATTATTGCAAATTAATAAATAGTAGATGACAATAACACTTGAGTTTATTGCCCCAGTGAATAACATTGGGAAATCAGGAAAATAAATCTTAACTTTATTTTTATAATAAAATCATTAATTTCAATTTTGTACTGTCATATTTAATTACTGTTATTTACACAAGTAATAAATAACATTAAAATCTTTAAGGAATGTGATTTTAAATGTTTTGTTGTGAAATTAATCAATGCATAATAATCATGATATCGTGAAACTGTGATTATTACTCAGACTACAAATTTACAGTCAAAATCTATAATCGTTGCATCCCTAAGCAAACTGTATGTTACTATTCTTGATGTGTTAAAACTGACTACATGCATGCTAGTTTATCTAATTGACAAATCTACAAAGCAGAGCCATTGAATGATGTAAGAACTTGTTTTATAAGTAGTAAATGGGGTCAGTCACTTACAGCTGGACGCCCTGGCCGGGAAGAAGTCCGAGACTCCCCTGGCTTATGACGACTATCACGAGACAGAATAGGAGAATCCATTTTGGAGGTGCCTGAAAATAATAATGGTGTTCATGTAGTAGTTTTGAGAAGGAATTGATGTTGGAGAAGAAGCAATCGTTTACAACAGGAACTCACTGAGAATGCGATGCCTTTCTAACGAGCCTGTCTGTGGCAGATTAGATATGATGGCCATACTGTCTCCTCTCTCCCAGCGATCGTTCCGGCTGAGATCTGGATTACTGCCACAAATAGTCTCACATCAGTATAAAGTTAAAATTTTAACTGGGAAACTCCCATTAAACTCCCAGGTTTTCTTGCTGAATAACACTTGTGTGAATGGTTGCATCAGTATTTACGAAACGAGAACTAAGTATCATTTGAATACCTGGCTCTAACTGGATGCCTAATTCCAGAGGTCAGGTTGGTGTTGAGAGCTGTGGCAATTGATGCTGTTCTCTGGGGAATCTGTTGATTAAAGAGCTACATACAGTAATATATTCTGCATCGTATAACACTTACTAGATATCCCTTGCAAAAGGGCTGAATTAGGTGCATCTTTTCTTCTTTTATATTTGTTATTTTGCTAAATGAATCATTCTAGCTCACCTTGGGTGGAAGTTCCACATCTGGCAAGCGGATCCAGGGCCCACGCTCTTCTCTGATTTGGTGTATTTGTGGTGCAGGGGTCTCAGATGTGGGGTCTGAGTTCTGACGCACTAGCTCTCGGGAGTGGATGGGTCGTGGTGTAGGGGCGAGGGAGGGATCCTGGGTGGGGAATGCAGACATGGTCTTAGTGGGCTGGTCACAGAGAGACTGGGAGCGTGGGACAGGGGCAGCATAAGGTTTTAGTGGAACCAAATGAGCCATCTGGAACTGGAGGAGGTCAGCAGGTAAGTAGAGCAGGCCCAGAAAGAAGACCAATCCAAGATAGAAGCCGGCGTAGGAAAGGAGGTTGAATGCAAAGTATTTAAAAAAAGAAAGAGGGAAACATTTTTATAAAAGCAAAGGTAAGAATTTCAGCGTCAAGTAGATTCAAAAGAAAGCTTTATATTGCCATTACCCACCTTGCCCTGCCCCCCTTGTGGTTCAACAGGTCTCTGCATTGGGGGCGTCTGAGCAGACTGGACAACTCCAGACTGGCTGATTGAGTCTGAGCGTGACTGGATGGCAGTGTCAGAGACAGTGGTACAGATTTTGGGAGAGCCTTGTCGGTTGAGCTTACTTCGCTCCTCTACCTGGATTTTGAAAAAGAGTGGAAGGATTTAAAAAAAGGGTAAGCGACATATAGCAGGTTGAGTTGTGTGTGTTAATAGTGTTTAACACAGATCTACCTCTCGGGCCCATGTGGGTTTGTTGTTGGCCTCCAGGTTTTTGTTATAGTGGTAGAGCTGGGGCTTCTTTTCCTGCTGCTGTTGCTGCAGTGACACTAGATAAGCATGCTCCTGTTGCAACTGTCTCTGCAGCCGCTCTGACTGACGCTGCTCCTCCAGCTGCTTGCGCTTATACTCCTGAGCAAAGAAAAACACTGTAGTCACGAAGGTGCTCAACACAGATAACATCACTCCATCAAAGAAGCATATACAAGTTTTAGCTCAACAACTCAGACCACATTCATTTTATTGTCTCCTATGTATGTGACTATCAAAATATGGGAGTCATTTACCAGCACACAATGAAAAAAATATTGATTCGTTTCTGCGGCTTCACATTTCATGTAGTGTAATAACCTAGTGTAACTGTAAGTCAGTCAACCTATTGGTTTTTAATTCAGTTATGAACTACATGCATCACTGTGGCGCTTAATGCTTTCTTCTTTCTACAAGACACAGGAAAGGAGAAAGAATAAAAATAAATTCAACCATGAGTCACTAAGCTGATTTGCGTTCGCATCATATCATAAGCACAACTATTGTTTTGTTGACATCTATGAGCGTCTTATGTCCATGATGATGTCCTATGTCCCAGAAGACAAACAGGATGAAAAATACAAAGCATTTTATCCCTAAAAGATGGTGCTTAATGCATACAACCCTTGGGGAAAAACATGGAATCATTAGTCTTGGAAGATGTTCAGTTTAATTTTGTAGGAGAAAAAGCAGACAACAGACATGACACAAAACTATAGTAATTTCAAATATCAGCTTTCTGGGTTTAAGTACCACTAAAAGAAATCAAGAAAATAAACTAACAGTTTTATTTTTTAGATCAAGCAGAAAGAAAACATTATGGAATCACTCAATTGGAAGAAAAAAACAAACAAACAACACACCACAAGTACTTTGTTGCACCACCTCTGGCCTTATATATTATAGCTTTTATAACAGCTTGCAGTCTCTGAGGCATATACTTAAAGAGTGACAAACAGTACTGTTCATCAATCTTACTCCAATATTCTGACTGCTGTTAGATGAGCTTTACAGGTGCAGACGAAACTGAAACTTACAGAACTACTTCCATTTGGAGCCTTCCGTTCTGTCCTGAGGGACAAACAGCGAGAGACGTTTGCACAGTGCCTGTGTTTTTAAAGATGTAAATCTCTGTTGTTTTACACTTCTCTTATGTATTTTAAAATGTATGTCTTAATGTATTTATTTTGAAACTGCTCTGTGACATGTGCTGTTGACCTCTTGGCCAGGTCACCCTTGTGAAAGAGATCTTGATCTCAATGGGTTTTCTTATCTGGTTAAATAAAGGTTCTAAGGTTGTCCATTTTCTTCAATTTCCACCAATGATTTTCACCTGGTGGTGAATCGGCTCCGATGGTGGGGGAGGATGCCGGACAGACCTTGCAGGTTCAAACAAACAGTGAGGGTCTGCTGGGAACATCTGGCAGAGTCTCAAGTCAGAGGGAGTTTCAAGTCACACCTCCGGGAGAATTTCGAACATGTTACGAGGGAGGCGCTGGATATTGAGTGCGAGTGGACCATGTTCCCTTGTCTCTATTGTCAAGGCAGCCGATCGGAGCTGTGGCCGCAAAGTGGTAAATGCCTGCTTTGGCGGTAATCCCACAACCCGCTGGTGGACACCAACGGTGAGAGAATTCATCGAGCTGAAGAAGGAGTCCTATCGGGTCCTTCTGGCTCTTCGGACTCCGGAGGCAGCGGACAGGTACCGACAGGCCCAAGCGGGGTGCGGCTTTGGCAGTTGCAGAGGCAAAAACTCAGACATGGGAGGAGTTCGGAGAAGCCATGGATAACGACTTCCGGACAGCTTCGAAGCGATTCTGGACCACTATCCGCCGCCTCAGGAGGGGTACCAGTGCACTGTCAACACCGTGTATAGTGGGGACGGTCTGCTGCTGACGTCGACTGGGGATGTTGTGGATCAGTGGAAGGAATACTTCGAAGACCTCCTCAATCCCACCTACACGTCTTCCAATGAGAAAGCAGTGCCTGCAGACTCTGCGGTGGGCTTTCCTATTTCTGGGGCTGAGGTTGTTAAGAAGCTCCTCTGTGGCTGGGCCCCGGGGGTGGATGAGATCCGCCCGGGGTTCCTTAAGGCTCTGGATGCTATGGGGCTGTCGTGGTTGACAAGACTCTGCAGCATTGCGTGGACATTGGGGGCTGGCCTCTGGAATGGCAGACTGGAGCGGTGGTTCCTCTATTTAAAAAGGGGAACCGGAGGGTGTGTTCCAATTATCGGGGGATCACACTCCTTAGCATTCCCGGTAAAGTCTATTCAGGTGTATTGGAGAGGAGGCTACGTCGGACAGTCGAACCTCGGATTCGGGAGGAGCGGTGTGGTTTTCGTCCTGGTTGTGGAACTGTGGACCAACTCTATACTCTCGCCAGGATCCTTGAGGGTGCATGGCAGATTGCCCAACCAGTCTGCATGTGTTTTGTGGACCTGGAGAAGGTATTCGACCTTGTCCCTCGGGAAGTCCTTTGAAGAGTGCTCAGAGTATGGGGCATTGCCGGCAGTAAGTCGGACCCGTTGCCGAAAGGCAAAGCTTTCAATTTACCGGTCGATCGATGCCTCTATACCCACCTGTGGTCATGAGCTTTAGGTTATGAAAGGACAAGATCACGGGTACAAGCGGCCGAAATGAGTTTCCTTTGTTGGGTGGCGGGGCTCTCCCTTAGAGATAGGGTGAGAAGCTCTGTCATTCGGGAGGAGCACAGAGTAAAGCTGCTGTAAACAAGGAGGAGCCAGATAATGTTGGTCGGGCATCTGGGTACCCGGCATGCCTCGGACCAGTAGGAGACCACGGGGAAGACCCAGGACACGGTTGAGAGACTGTCTCCCAGCTGGCCTGGGAACGCCTTGAGAACCCCCGGGAAGACCTGGACGAAGTAGCTGGGGAGAGGAGAGTCTGGGCTTTTCTGCTTAGGCTGCTTCCCCCGTGACCCGACTTCAGATAAGCGGAGGAAGATGGATGGAGAATCGGACTATTGTAGGCCATGACATTGACCTTATGAATCTTTCTTCAAGGAAAGTGTGTACAGTTTTTGCTCTGTGACTCT
Organism: Entelurus aequoreus; assembly: GCF_033978785.1. Classification (NCBI taxonomy): domain Eukaryota; kingdom Metazoa; phylum Chordata; class Actinopteri; order Syngnathiformes; family Syngnathidae; genus Entelurus; species Entelurus aequoreus. The sequence goes on from NC_084735.1 coordinate 33,241,346, forward strand.
ATGGTCATCCTGAAAAATATCATCCCCAAACATCCTTTCGATTGATGAAATAAAGTAAGTGGCCAAAATATCAGTATAAACTTGTGCATTTATTGACAATGTAATGACAGCCATCTGCCCAGTGCCGATACCTAACATGCATCTGCATATTATTAATGACTGTAGAAATGTGCATGTTTTCTTTAGGCAGTCGTCTTCATAAATCTTACTGGAACGGCACCAAACAAAAGTTCCAACATCATCACCTTGCCCAATGCAGATTTGCAATTCACCACTAAACATGACATTCATCCAGTCATCCATTACCCACGATTTCTTTTCCTTCGCCTACAGTAGCCTTGTTTTTTTCTGTTTTAATGTTTATGACAGCTTTCATTTAGCTTTTCTGTATTTAAATGTAGTTACTTTTAGGCGGTTTCTTACAGTTCGGTCATAGATTTTGAATTTGTTCTTTTCCTGTGCATTTTCTGTTTTCAATACATATTTTTTTAAGTCATCTGTCTTGAAGCTTTGATGTTGTCCTTGATCTACCTAGTATGCTTGCCTTTTACAATATTTCCATGTTGTTTGTACCTAGTCCAAATTTTAGACACAGCTGACTGTAAACAATCAACAACATATGCAACATTGTGTGATGTTTTATCTTCTAGAAGAAGTTTCATAATCCTCTCCTTTGTTTCAATTGACATATATTGTGTTGTAGCCATGATTCATGTCAATCCACCTGATGCAACAGCTCTCCAAGATGCGAACACTCCTTTTTAATTGCAGACTAAAGATTAAATATGTTCAGGTGTTATCTTTGGAAATGAGAATTTACAGGGTGATTCTATAATTGTCTTCACAGAATTGAGTGATTCTATTTTTTATTCACTTTGCTTTTTACAGACTACTACAATTTATAATATTGATTTCTTTAGGTGTTTCTTAAAGCCAGAAAATAGCCATTTAAAATGACTATAGGTTTGTGTCATGTCTCTTATCCTCATTTTTTCAACAAAATTAAACAACTGAATGAACATCCTCCAAATCTGTTGATTCCTTTTTTCAGGGGTTGTAGAACCATATAAGTGAACCATTTGGAAGCCATATTATTTTGAAACCACCAGTGTGACATACTGTATTATTCCCCCATAGCCCCATGATGTATTTTTGACATACACTATATCAGTTTATGAACCTGAAGTACTAATTTTCAATTTTGTATTCCTGTTACTTCACTATTGTAAGTGCTGCTAAGTCAGTCTCCTTTCAAGCGGTGTTAAAGAAGAGATCCAAAAGTAAGGACTTGTTACCATAAGCAGTGCCTGCTCCTGAAGCAGCTGCTGCTGAAGGATTTCTAGCTGCCGCTGTTCCTCCTCTAACTTATGCCTGATAAACTCCTGAGGAGAGGTGAAGAGGCAGGGAGAATAGAAATAAAGGTGTGAGAGGAGGAATCAAATGTGAGAGGGGGAGAGGATGTGATCAGAACAGTTATGTAATGCTGATACAGTAAACTGCAGAAACAACATGATTACTGTAAGAAGTCAACAATTTTAACAGACTTTTCTTTTTTTTTTTTAAATAGGAAAAACATGCTGAATTGTGTTTTTTGGAATTTAATCAAGAAGGATCCAAGTAAGCATTCGATATCTGATCTGCAATGAAGGAAAATACTCAATTATTGGAAGAATCATGTACTATAGCAGTAATAAGTGATTCTGATAAGACACCAGACTGTTTCAGAGAGGAAACAGGAAATGAAGAAGGACATGGAGAGCTCACCCACAGAAAACTCATCTCTGAATAAATACACTAATTTAGACCCTTGCTGCTATGGCAACCTACTCATGGAATTTCACCACTTGCACAGCGCTGCTCTTCGACACACCCACATTTCACCCCAATTGGTTGATTGGAGCCATTCTCCCCAGTGGTTGGTTACCTGCTCTCTTTCAGCCAACCTCCTATCTTCCTCCCGTCTCATATCGTCGAGTCTACGATGGGGACCTTTTTCTTGCTGCTGCCTCACCATCTCTCTCTCCTTTCTCTGTTGCTGGGAGAGAAGGAAAGACAAAAAAAGAAAAAGAAATGAGCACAGGGGCAACATTTGCACAGGAGATTTTATAATGGATATTCAGTTTATGAGTGGAACCTTCTTAATTTTTGTTCTAAGTTGAGAAAGTAAAATCATTGCTAAACAGAACAGACATACTCAACTACACACATGCAGGCGCACACACTGACAGAAGACAATACTAACATGCACATACAGAAACACACACCGCATTTATAATCTTACAAATTCCGCTGACATTCTTGACAGACATTAAAACAACAAGGAGTGCACTTTGAGGGGAAATGAGATGTTGCGAACTACTGAGCATTGAAAACATTAGCAGTGCAATCAAACTGCAGTAAATGCTTTGGCAGCACCACACTGATTTGAACAGTAAACTGTTTAAATTCAAAATGTGGATTTCACTTTCTGTTGTCAGTTTTTCAATATTAAACAATGCTCCAGAGGCTATTTTTACTCCTTAAATTGCTAATTAATTCTTAAAAACGTTCAATGTCTGTGGACACTACCTCTTCCAGTCGTCGACGCTGCTCTTTTTGCTCCTCAATGCGTTTCTGCCTGTCATGCAGAAGTTGCCTCTTGTGTTCCTCTGGGTCCCTGCGTTGAGCGGCCAGTTGTGCCTGTTGCCTCTTGTGGGCCTCCGATCTTTCCTTGTTCTCCTGCTGGAGACGCTGGAAGTCCCGGCGCAGGGTGGACTCCCCAGGCACATTGAGGATTGAGCTGGTGATCGGATGGGTTTTTTTTTTTTAAAGGAGAAAAACAAGAATTTATTCACACACACAAATATGATTGTAAAATAATGACAAATTTGACATTCCTTCAAAGACGTAGTGCTACATAGTAGTCTTTTTGAAAAAAATAGGCAATAACCAATCACTAGTGCAGTAAATGATAAGAAATGGTTCTACACATGCACAAAGTGAACGGGGCCATTATTTTCTCTGAAATAACTCATCCTTGAAGAGCAGTTGGAATCAACTATGTAGAGCCCTGAGACCAATTCCAGATCTTGTGTCAGCACATTTTTTAAAAGGGTAATATGATGCGGCTTTTTCTAAATTTTTGGGGTCTTTATTGGCAAATGGTATGTTTTGACATGAATAACAAAACAATTTTCTGGAACTCACATAAACAGTTTTACTCAGTCAAAAAAAAAAAAGAGGGAAAAAACATTACCTTGATTCTCTGTCATCGCTACGATTTTCATCCTCTTCATCACTACCACTATATTCATACTCGGTCTCTTCTGTGATTAAAATTAATACAAAGGTCAGCCAAAACATGACGACACATTGTAACACAAATTAATACAGATCACATTTACTCACCTTTCTCTCCCCTTTTTTTGCGTGTCCGATCAATGTGGTCTTTGAGCTGAATCCTGACCTGCCGCTCGGTAGGCTGGTCCCTGATGAAGGAGTGCTTGAGCAGTTGCTCTGTGGATGGTCGGCTGGTGTATGTCTTCACAAGGCAGGCCTCAATAAAGTCAATAAATTTCTTGGACCTGATGGGAGGAGGGACGCTTGTGAGTGAGATAATTAAAGTCGAAAATAATACTAACTTCTGTTGTGTCAGAAAATCCCCTTGAAATTCGAGACCCCCCCAAAATGTGCTTAACAATTATGACATTCAATTTAACATACAAATATTTTTTGTTGAGGGGTTAAGATTTTATTATGGCACAAACATGCTGTTGGGACGCTGTGGAAAGGTTTGTGGCAAGAAAAAAAAAAGATCAGCATGTTTGCAACCATTTTAATTACAATTCAACTTGCTGTCAAAGTTCAAAACAAGCAGTGTTTATGTATTTCCCTTTTTAATTCAATCTACTCTTCATTGTTACTAAATGTTAGGGCAACTTCCCCTTTAATTTCCCCTTGCCTGTTGAATGAGGCAAAACGAGTTTTAAGCTTTTGTGAGGTTGAGAGGTATTACAAGGTGCTGTTTTCAGCAGTTAAGTGAGAAATACTGACATTTATTTTTAAACCTATTGGTAACATATGCTAGTCATTTGTGGTGTTCTTATGTTTTTTTGTTAACAAAATTGTGTTGACCGCTGCAAACTGCACCTTTAAATCTTAAACAAAATGTTATATGAAAATTTAAGAAATGTTATTAAACTCACCACTTCTTTGATTTGAGTTTAGGAGGGGGATTCCTGGGAATCAGGAAGAGGGCTCTCATTGGATGCATGTCACACAGTGCTACAGAAGAAAAAACATTTTTTTTACATATTAGTAGATACTTTACAACATAATGCTATTTGCAGGGGAAAGTGGGACAAGGCCATTGTGTATCATCAACTATGACAAATACATTTTCATATATTTCTCCACACAGTGGCTTCAAAAAACACCGGTAATCAATGCAACAATTCTTCTTATCATCAACCATCGGTACTGCTGCTGTTATCCAATCTTTACCAGTGCCTCTGGCTTATTGTTGCACTGAATGTAAGAGAAAGGACTGTGAGTCATGTTCTTCCCAGCGTAGGTAGGTTGCTATACCTGACTGGCTAGCTTTTGAGTTTCACAGTAAATAGGCTTTTGGACATAAGCAGCATGGTGTAGAAAACCAAAGACAAAAGGAAACATTGTTTATGCCATGTTGAAGCTCTACATGTTGAGTGTATGTTTAAACAAAATTAGAAAAAATTGTTTTAGTTTTGAAAAAACTGCAGTCATTGACAACATATAGGCAATATGTAAACATCACAAAACTCCAAAAAACCGCACAAGTTATAAAGATAATTTTGCTGGAGGAACATTATCAACAAATGCTGTTGAGATGATGTGTCCCACAAGAGTGAAAGTTTGAACAAATACTAACTTCTGATAACAGAATTCCTCATGTGTATCTATAGTTTCTAGAAAAAGATGGTAGTTACTTGTTAAAACAGGAATGTCCAAACTTTTTCCAGCGAGGGCCGCATAATCAAAAAAATTGGCAACGCTCTATTTTTTCTTATTTGTTTTGTGTAATGTTCTAATCCAGTATTAGTTTATTTTGTTTCTAAAATGTGGCGCGGGCAAATGAAAAATCAAGTTGCGGTCTACACTTTGGGCACCCCTGCGTTTAAAAAATGGTGCCTCAATGTTTGGAGACATGCAGTCTCTAAAATGGCACTTATTTATAATGAACATTTTCTTCGGAATTAAGATTACACATTTTCTAAACAAAAATACGGGATGGTCATTCAGTCTTGCATAACTGTCAACATTTCTATATTGTTTCCTTCTTTCCTGGTGACTGACTGTTTACGTATTAATCTCATATTTAAACATAAATGAAAGAAAAAAGTATCTACTATATCGCACAGCTTTTGGTCTGCTTGCTGTGACTCGTGATATCAGGGCTTCAAAATAAAAACAGGCTTTTAAAACACATTTACACAATAATAGGTGGGTTGCAATCACTTGATCTAGATGCACATCCAGGCAATTCCAGATTTCAGGAGATGGTCTAAGCCCTATTAAGCTGTTTATTTACCTTAATCAGTGCATATTCAGGCTTATTTTGAGAGGTTTAGAGGCAAATCTGAAAGTGATCATGAAAAAAATATTTTAAATGGGGATAGAGTAGATTTTCACACTCTTATCACCATGACGTTACTGCTCGCTACAACCTCACTTCATATAACACAAGGATTTAAAGAAGAAAAGATTGGAGGCACATCATGTATTCCCATCTGGAGGGTCCACAAATTAAGCATTAATCTGTGAAAGACAAAGTTGGACTTATTCGTGCATCGGTAGGTAACGTATTTGATTGACATAACGAGTGCTGTGATCATGACACTAATGAGAAAAAGGATCGATACGTTTTTTTTAAGTTGATTTCCT